>NC_136506.1:58649651-58871989 GCF_053919585.1 Euprymna scolopes | reverse complement strand
CATGATCCTGAACAATTTTGTTGATTCGACATGATCCTGAACAATTTTGTTGATGCGACATGATCCTGAACAATTTTGTTGATGCAACATGATCCTGAACAATTTTGTTGATGCGACATGATCCTGAACAATTTTGTTGATGCGACATGATCCTGAACAATTTTGTTGATGCGACATGATCCTGAACAATTTTGTTGATGCAACATGATCCTGAACAATTTTGTTGATGCGACATGATCCTGAACAATTTTGTTGATGCGACATGATCCTGAACAATTTTGTCGATTCGACATGATCCTGAACAATTTTGTTGATGCAACATGATCCTGAACAATTTTGTTGATGCAACATGATCCTGAACAATTTTGTCGATTCGACATGATCCTGAACAATTTTGTTGATGCAACATGATCCTGAACAATTTTGTCGATTCGACATGATCCTGAACAATTTTGTTGATGCAACATGATCCTGAACAATTTTGTCGATTCGACATGATCCTGAACAATTTTGTTGATGCAACATGATCCTGAACAATTTTGTTGATGCGACATGATCCTGAACAATTTTGTTGATGCGACATGATCCTGAACAATTTTGTCGATTCGACATGATCCTGAACAATTTTGTTGATGCAACATGATCCTGAACAATTTTGTTGATGCAACATGATCCTGAACAATTTTGTCGATTCGACATGATCCTGAACAATTTTGTTGATGCAACATGATCCTGAACAATTTTGTCGATTCGACATGATCCTGAACAATTTTGTTGATGCGACATGATCCTGAACAATTTTGTTGATGCAACATGATCCTGAACAATTTTGTTGATGCGACATGATCCTGAACAATTTTGTTGATGCAACATGATCCTGAACAATTTTGTTGATTCGACATGATCCTGAACAATTTTGTCGATTCGACATGATCCTGAACAATTTTGTTGATGCGACATGATCCTGAACAATTTTGTTGATGCGACATGATCCTGAACAATTTTGTTGATGCAACATGATCCTGAACAATTTTGTCGATTCGACATGATCCTGAACAATTTTGTTGATGCGACATGATCCTGAACAATTTTGTTGATGCGACATGATCCTGAACAATTTTGTTGATGCAACATGATCCTGAACAATTTTGTCGATTCGACATGATCCTGAACAATTTTGTCGATTCGACATGATCCTGAACAATTTTGTTGATGCGACATGATCCTGAACAATTTTGTTGATGCGACATGATCCTGAACAATTTTGTTGATGCAACATGATCCTGAACAATTTTGTCGATTCGACATGATCCTGAACAATTTTGTTGATGCGACATGATCCTGAACAATTTTGTCGATTCGACATGATCCTGAACAATTTTGTCGATTCGACATGATCCTGAACAATTTTGTTGATGCGACATGATCCTGAACAATTTTGTTGATGCAACATGATCCTGAACAATTTTGTCGATTCGACATGATCCTGAACAATTTTGTTGATGCGACATGATCCTGAACAATTTTGTTGATGCGACATGATCCTGAACAATTTTGTTGATGCAACATGATCCTGAACAATTTTGTCGATTCGACATGATCCTGAACAATTTTGTTGATGCGACATGATCCTGAACAATTTTGTTGATGCAACATGATCCTGAACAATTTTGTTGATGCGACATGATCCTGAACAATTTTGTTGATGCAACATGATCCTGAACAATTTTGTTGATTCGACATGATCCTGAACAATTTTGTTGATGCGACATGATCCTGAACAATTTTGTTGATGCAACATGATCCTGAACAATTTTGTCGATTCGACATGATCCTGAACAATTTTGTTGATGCGACATGATCCTGAACAATTTTGTTGATGCGACATGATCCTGAACAATTTTGTTGATGCAACATGATCCTGAACAATTTTGTCGATTCGACATGATCCTGAACAATTTTGTCGATTCGACATGATCCTGAACAATTTTGTTGATGCGACATGATCCTGAACAATTTTGTTGATGCGACATGATCCTGAACAATTTTGTTGATGCAACATGATCCTGAACAATTTTGTCGATTCGACATGATCCTGAACAATTTTGTTGATGCGACATGATCCTGAACAATTTTGTCGATTCGACATGATCCTGAACAATTTTGTCGATTCGACATGATCCTGAACAATTTTGTTGATGCGACATGATCCTGAACAATTTTGTTGATGCAACATGATCCTGAACAATTTTGTCGATTCGACATGATCCTGAACAATTTTGTTGATGCGACATGATCCTGAACAATTTTGTTGATGCGACATGATCCTGAACAATTTTGTTGATGCAACATGATCCTGAACAATTTTGTCGATTCGACATGATCCTGAACAATTTTGTTGATGCGACATGATCCTGAACAATTTTGTCGATTCGACATGATCCTGAACAATTTTGTTGATGCAACATGATCCTGAACAATTTTGTCGATTCGACATGATCCTGAACAATTTTGTTGATGCGACATGATCCTGAACAATTTTGTTGATGCAACATGATCCTGAACAATTTTGTCGATTCGACATGATCCTGAACAATTTTGTCGATTCGACATGATCCTGAACAATTTTGTCGATTCGACATGATCCTGAACAATTTTGTTGATGCAACATGATCCTGAACAATTTTGTCGATTCGACATGATCCTGAACAATTTTGTTGATGCGACATGATCCTGAACAATTTTGTCGATTCGACATGATCCTGAACAATTTTGTTGATGCAACATGATCCTGAACAATTTTGTCGATTCGACATGATCCTGAACAATTTTGTTGATGCGACATGATCCTGAACAATTTTGTTGATGCAACATGATCCTGAACAATTTTGTCGATTCGACATGATCCTGAACAATTTTGTCGATTCGACATGATCCTGAACAATTTTGTCGATTCGACATGATCCTGAACAATTTTGTTGATGCAACATGATCCTGAACAATTTTGTCGATTCGACATGATCCTGAACAATTTTGTTGATGCGACATGATCCTGAACAATTTTGTCGATTCGACATGATCCTGAACAATTTTGTTGATGCAACATGATCCTGAACAATTTTGTCGATTCGACATGATCCTGAACAATTTTGTTGATGCGACATGATCCTGAACAATTTTGTTGATGCAACATGATCCTGAACAATTTTGTCGATTCGACATGATCCTGAACAATTTTGTTGATGCGACATGATCCTGAACAATTTTGTTGATGCAACATGATCCTGAACAATTTTGTCGATTCGACATGATCCTGAACAATTTTGTCGATTCGACATGATCCTGAACAATTTTGTCGATTCGACATGATCCTGAACAATTTTGTTGATTCGACATGATCCTGAACAATTTTGTCGATTCGACATGATCCTGAACAATTTTGTTGATGCAACATGATCCTGAACAATTTTGTCGATTCGACATGATCCTGAACAATTTTGTCGATTCGACATGATCCTGAACAATTTTGTTGATGCGACATGATCCTGAACAATTTTGTTGATGCAACATGATCCTGAACAATTTTGTCGATTCGACATGATCCTGAACAATTTTGTTGATGCGACATGATCCTGAACAATTTTGTTGATGCAACATGATCCTGAACAATTTTGTCGATTCGACATGATCCTGAACAATTTTGTTGATGCGACATGATCCTGAACAATTTTGTTGATGCAACATGATCCTGAACAATTTTGTCGATTCGACATGATCCTGAACAATTTTGTCGATTCGACATGATCCTGAACAATTTTGTCGATTCGACATGATCCTGAACAATTTTGTTGATGCAACATGATCCTGAACAATTTTGTCGATTCGACATGATCCTGAACAATTTTGTTGATGCGACATGATCCTGAACAATTTTGTCGATTCGACATGATCCTGAACAATTTTGTTGATGCAACATGATCCTGAACAATTTTGTCGATTCGACATGATCCTGAACAATTTTGTTGATGCGACATGATCCTGAACAATTTTGTTGATGCAACATGATCCTGAACAATTTTGTCGATTCGACATGATCCTGAACAATTTTGTCGATTCGACATGATCCTGAACAATTTTGTCGATTCGACATGATCCTGAACAATTTTGTTGATGCAACATGATCCTGAACAATTTTGTCGATTCGACATGATCCTGAACAATTTTGTTGATGCGACATGATCCTGAACAATTTTGTCGATTCGACATGATCCTGAACAATTTTGTTGATGCGACATGATCCTGAACAATTTTGTCGATTCGACATGATCCTGAACAATTTTGTTGATGCGACATGATCCTGAACAATTTTGTCGATTCGACATGATCCTGAACAATTTTGTCGATTCGACATGATCCTGAACAATTTTGTTGATGCAACATGATCCTGAACAATTTTGTCGATTCGACATGATCCTGAACAATTTTGTTGATGCAACATGATCCTGAACAATTTTGTCGATTCGACATGATCCTGAACAATTTTGTTGATGCGACATGATCCTGAACAATTTTGTCGATTCGACATGATCCTGAACAATTTTGTTGATGCGACATGATCCTGAACAATTTTGTCGATTCGACATGATCCTGAACAATTTTGTTGATGCAACATGATCCTGAACAATTTTGTCGATTCGACATGATCCTGAACAATTTTGTTGATGCGACATGATCCTGAACAATTTTGTCGATTCGACATGATCCTGAACAATTTTGTTGATGCAACATGATCCTGAACAATTTTGTCGATTCGACATGATCCTGAACAATTTTGTCGATTCGACATGATCCTGAACAATTTTGTCGATTCGACATGATCCTGAACAATTTTGTTGATGCAACATGATCCTGAACAATTTTGTCGATTCGACATGATCCTGAACAATTTTGTTGATGCGACATGATCCTGAACAATTTTGTCGATTCGACATGATCCTGAACAATTTTGTTGATGCAACATGATCCTGAACAATTTTGTCGATTCGACATGATCCTGAACAATTTTGTCGATTCGACATGATCCTGAACAATTTTGTCGATTCGACATGATCCTGAACAATTTTGTTGATGCAACATGATCCTGAACAATTTTGTCGATTCGACATGATCCTGAACAATTTTGTTGATGCGACATGATCCTGAACAATTTTGTTGATGCGACATGATCCTGAACAATTTTGTTGATTCGACATGATCCTGAACAATTTTGTTGATGCAACATGATCCTGAACAATTTTGTCGATTCGACATGATCCTGAACAATTTTGTTGATGCGACATGATCCTGAACAATTTTGTTGATGCGACATGATCCTGAACAATTTTGTTGATGCAACATGATCCTGAACAATTTTGTCGATTCGACATGATCCTGAACAATTTTGTTGATGCAACATGATCCTGAACAATTTTGTCGATTCGACATGATCCTGAACAATTTTGTTGATGCGACATGATCCTGAACAATTTTGTTGATGCGACATGATCCTGAACAATTTTGTTGATTCAACATGATCCTGAACAATTTTGTTGATGCGACATGATCCTGAACAATTTTGTTGATGCGACATGATCCTGAACAATTTTGTCGATTCGACATGATCCTGAACAATTTTGTTGATGCGACATGATCCTGAACAATTTTGTCGATTCAACATGATCCTGAACAATTTTGTTGATGCAACATGATCCTGAACAATTTTGTCGATTCGACATGATCCTGAACAATTTTGTTGATGCGACATGATCCTGAACAATTTTGTCGATTCGACATGATCCTGAACAATTTTGTTGATGCAACATGATCCTGAACAATTTTGTCGATTCGACATGATCCTGAACAATTTTGTTGATGCGACATGATCCTGAACAATTTTGTCGATTCGACATGATCCTGAACAATTTTGTTGATGCGACATGATCCTGAACAATTTTGTTGATTCAACATGATCCTGAACAATTTTGTTGATGCGACATGATCCTGAACAATTTTGTCGATTCAACATGATCCTGAACAATTTTGTTGATGCGACATGATCCTGAACAATTTTGTTGATTCAACATGATCCTGAACAATTTTGTTGATGCGACATGATCCTGAACAATTTTGTTGATGCGACATGATCCTGAACAATTTTGTTGATGCAACATGATCCTGAACAATTTTGTCGATTCGACATGATCCTGAACAATTTTGTTGATGCGACATGATCCTGAACAATTTTGTCGATTCGACATGATCCTGAACAATTTTGTCGATTCGACATGATCCTGAACAATTTTGTTGATGCGACATGATCCTGAACAATTTTGTCGATTCGACATGATCCTGAACAATTTTGTTGATTCAACATGATCCTGAACAATTTTGTTGATGCGACATGATCCTGAACAATTTTGTTGATGCGACATGATCCTGAACAATTTTGTTGATGCGACATGATCCTGAACAATTTTGTTGATGCGACATGATCCTGAACAATTTTGTTGATGCGACATGATCCTGAACAATTTTGTTGATTCAACATGATCCTGAACAATTTTGTTGATGCGACATGATCCTGAACAATTTTGTTGATGCGACATGATCCTGAACAATTTTGTTGATGCAACATGATCCTGAACAATTTTGTCGATTCGACATGATCCTGAACAATTTTGTTGATGCGACATGATCCTGAACAATTTTGTCGATTCGACATGATCCTGAACAATTTTGTCGATTCGACATGATCCTGAACAATTTTGTCGATTCGACATGATCCTGAACAATTTTGTCGATTCGACATGATCCTGAACAATTTTGTTGATTCAACATGATCCTGAACAATTTTGTTGATGCGACATGATCCTGAACAATTTTGTTGATGCGACATGATCCTGAACAATTTTGTTGATGCGACATGATCCTGAACAATTTTGTCGATTCGACATGATCCTGAACAATTTTGTTGATTCAACATGATCCTGAACAATTTTGTTGATGCGACATGATCCTGAACAATTTTGTCGATTCGACATGATCCTGAACAATTTTGTCGATTCGACATGATCCTGAACAATTTTGTTGATGCGACATGATCCTGAACAATTTTGTCGATTCGACATGATCCTGAACAATTTTGTTGATTCAACATGATCCTGAACAATTTTGTTGATGCGACATGATCCTGAACAATTTTGTCGATTCGACATGATCCTGAACAATTTTGTTGATTCAACATGATCCTTAACAATTTTGTTGATGCGACATGATCCTGAACAATTTTGTTGATGCGACATGATCCTGAACAATTTTGTTGATGCAACATGATCCTGAACAATTTTGTCGATTCGACATGATCCTGAACAATTTTGTTGATGCGACATGATCCTGAACAATTTTGTCGATTCGACATGATCCTGAACAATTTTGTCGATTCGACATGATCCTGAACAATTTTGTCGATTCGACATGATCCTGAACAATTTTGTCGATTCGACATGATCCTGAACAATTTTGTTGATGCGACATGATCCTGAACAATTTTGTTGATGCGACATGATCCTGAACAATTTTGTTGATGCGACATGATCCTGAACAATTTTGTTGATGCGACATGATCCTGAACAATTTTGTTGATGCGACATGATCCTGAACAATTTTGTTGATGCGACATGATCCTGAACAATTTTGTCGATTCGACATGATCCTGAACAATTTTGTTGATTCAACATGATCCTGAACAATTTTGTCGATTCGACATGATCCTGAACAATTTTGTTGATTCAACATGATCCTGAACAATTTTGTCGATTCGACATGATCCTGAACAATTTTGTCGATTCGACATGATCCTGAACAATTTTGTCGATTCGACATGATCCTGAACAATTTTGTTGATTCAACATGATCCTGAACAATTTTGTTGATGCGACATGATCCTGAACAATTTTGTTGATGCGACATGATCCTGAACAATTTTGTTGATGCAACATGATCCTGAACAATTTTGTCGATTCGACATGATCCTGAACAATTTTGTTGATTCGACATGATCCTGAACAATTTTGTTGATGCGACATGATCCTGAACAATTTTGTTGATGCGACATGATCCTGAACAATTTTGTTGATGCGACATGATCCTGAACAATTTTGTTGATGCGACATGATCCTGAACAATTTTGTTGATGCGACATGATCCTGAACAATTTTGTTGATGCGACATGATCCTGAACAATTTTGTTGATGCAACATGATCCTGAACAATTTTGTTGATGCGACATGATCCTGAACAATTTTGTTGATGCGACATGATCCTGAACAATTTTGTTGATGCGACATGATCCTGAACAATTTTGTTGATGCAACATGATCCTGAACAATTTTGTCGATTCGACATGATCCTGAACAATTTTGTCGATTCGACATGATCCTGAACAATTTTGTTGATTCGACATGATCCTGAACAATTTTGTTGATGCGACATGATCCTGAACAATTTTGTTGATGCGACATGATCCTGAACAATTTTGTTGATGCAACATGATCCTGAACAATTTTGTCGATTCGACATGATCCTGAACAATTTTGTTGATTCGACATGATCCTGAACAATTTTGTTGATTCGACATGATCCTGAACAATTTTGTTGATGCGACATGATCCTGAACAATTTTGTTGATGCGACATGATCCTGAACAATTTTGTTGATGCAACATGATCCTGAACAATTTTGTCGATTCGACATGATCCTGAACAATTTTGTTGATTCGACATGATCCTGAACAATTTTGTTGATGCGACATGATCCTGAACAATTTTGTTGATGCAACATGATCCTGAACAATTTTGTCGATTCGACATGATCCTGAACAATTTTGTTGATTCAACATGATCCTGAACAATTTTGTCGATTCGACATGATCCTGAACAATTTTGTCGATTCGACATGATCATGAACAATTTTGTCGATTCGACATGATCCTGAACAATTTTGTTGATTCAACATGATCCTGAACAATTTTGTTGATGCGACATGATCCTGAACAATTTTGTTGATGCGACATGATCCTGAACAATTTTGTTGATGCAACATGATCCTGAACAATTTTGTCGATTCGACATGATCCTGAACAATTTTGTTGATGCGACATGATCCTGAACAATTTTGTCGATTCGACATGATCCTGAACAATTTTGTCGATTCGACATGATCCTGAACAATTTTGTTGATGCGACATGATCCTGAACAATTTTGTCGATTCGACATGATCCTGAACAATTTTGTTGATTCAACATGATCCTGAACAATTTTGTTGATGCGACATGATCCTGAACAATTTTGTTGATGCGACATGATCCTGAACAATTTTGTTGATGCGACATGATCCTGAACAATTTTGTTGATGCGACATGATCCTGAACAATTTTGTTGATGCGACATGATCCTGAACAATTTTGTTGATGCGACATGATCCTGAACAATTTTGTCGATTCGACATGATCCTGAACAATTTTGTTGATTCAACATGATCCTGAACAATTTTGTTGATGCGACATGATCCTGAACAATTTTGTCGATTCGACATGATCCTGAACAATTTTGTCGATTCGACATGATCCTGAACAATTTTGTTGATGCGACATGATCCTGAACAATTTTGTTGATGCGACATGATCCTGAAAAATTTTGTTGATGCGACATGATCCTGAACAATTTTGTTGATGCGACATGATCCTGAACAATTTTGTCGATTCGACATGATCCTGAACAATTTTGTTGATGCGACATGATCCTGAACAATTTTGTCGATTCAACATGATCCTGAACAATTTTGTCGATTCGACATGATCCTGAACAATTTTGTTGATGCGACATGATCCTGAACAATTTTGTCGATTCAACATGATCCTGAACAATTTTGTTGATTCGACATGATCCTGAACAATTTTGTTGATGCGACATGATCCTGAACAATTTTGTCGATTCGACATGATCCTGAACAATTTTGTTGATGCGACATGATCCTGAACAATTTTGTTGATGCGACATGATCCTGAACAATTTTGTTGATGCGACATGATCCTGAACAATTTTGTCGATTCGACATGATCCTGAACAATTTTGTTGATGCGACATGATCCTGAACAATTTTGTCGATTCAACATGATCCTGAACAATTTTGTCGATTCGACATGATCCTGAACAATTTTGTCGATTCGACATGATCCTGAACAATTTTGTTGATGCGACATGATCCTGAACAATTTTGTTGATGCGACATGATCCTGAACAATTTTGTTGATTCGACATGATCCTGAACAATTTTGTCGATTCGACATGATCCTGAACAATTTTGTTGATGCGACATGATCCTGAACAATTTTGTCGATTCGACATGATCCTGAACAATTTTGTTGATTCGACATGATCCTGAACAATTTTGTTGATGCGACATGATCCTGAACAATTTTGTCGATTCGACATGATCCTGAACAATTTTGTTGATTCGACATGATCCTGAACAATTTTGTTGATGCGACATGATCCTGAACAATTTTGTCGATTCAACATGATCCTGAACAATTTTGTCGATTCGACATGATCCTGAACAATTTTGTCGATTCGACATGATCCTGAACAATTTTGTTGATGCGACATGATCCTGAACAATTTTGTTGATGCGACATGATCCTGAACAATTTTGTTGATTCGACATGATCCTGAACAATTTTGTCGATTCGACATGATCCTGAACAATTTTGTTGATGCGACATGATCCTGAACAATTTTGTTGATTCGACATGATCCTGAACAATTTTGTTGATTCGACATGATCCTGAACAATTTTGTTGATGCGACATGATCCTGAACAATTTTGTTGATGCGACATGATCCTGAACAATTTTGTTGATTCGACATGATCCTGAACAATTTTGTCGATTCGACATGATCCTGAACAATTTTGTTGATGCGACATGATCCTGAACAATTTTGTTGATGCGACATGATCCTGAACAATTTTGTCGATTCGACATGATCCTGAACAATTTTGTTGATTCGACATGATCCTGAACAATTTTGTTGATGCGACATGATCCTGAACAATTTTGTTGATGCGACATGATCCTGAACAATTTTGTCGATTCGACATGATCCTGAACAATTTTGTTGATTCGACATGATCCTGAACAATTTTGTTGATTCGACATGATCCTGAACAATTTTGTTGATGCGACATGATCCTGAACAATTTTGTCGATTCGACATGATCCTGAACAATTTTGTCGTTCTGACATGATCCTGAACAATTTTGTTGATGCGACATGATCCTGAACAATTTTGTTGATGCGACATGATCCTGAACAATTTTGTCGATTCGACATGATCCTGAACAATTTTGTTGATGCGACATGATCCTGAACAATTTTGTCGATTCAACATGATCCTGAACAATTTTGTCGATTCGACATGATCCTGAACAATTTTGTTGATTCGACATGATCCTGAACAATTTTGTCGATTCGACATGATCCTGAACAATTTTGTCGATTCGACATGATCCTGAACAATTTTGTTGATGCGACATGATCCTGAACAATTTTGTCGATTCAACATGATCCTGAACAATTTTGTTGATGCGACATGATCCTGAACAATTTTGTTGATGCGACATGATCCTGAACAATTTTGTCGATTCGACATGATCCTGAACAATTTTGTTGATGCGACATGATCCTGAACAATTTTGTCGATTCGACATGATCCTGAACAATTTTGTCGATTCAACATGATCCTGAACAATTTTGTTGATGCGACATGATCCTGAACAATTTTGTTGATGCAACATGATCCTGAACAATTTTGTCGATTCGACATGATCCTGAACAATTTTGTTGATGCGACATGATCCTGAACAATTTTGTCGATTCAACATGATCCTGAACAATTTTGTCGATTCAACATGATCCTGAACAATTTTGTTGATTCGACATGATTCTGAACAATTTTGTTGATTCGACATGATCCTGAACAATTTTGTTGATGCGACATGATCCTGAACAATTTTGTCGATTCGACATGATCCTGAACAATTTTGTTGATTCAACATGATCCTGAACAATTTTGTTGATTCAACATGATCCTGAACAATTTTGTCGATTCGACATGATCCTGAACAATTTTGTTGATGCGACATTATCCTGAACAATTTTGTCGATTCGACATGATCCTGAACAATTTTGTTGATGCGACATGATCCTGAACAATTTTGTCGATTCGACATGATCCTGAACAATTTTGTTGATTCAACATGATCCTGAACAATTTTGTTGATGCGACATGATCCTGAACAATTTTGTCGATTCGACATGATCCTGAACAATTTTGTCGATTCGACATGATCCTGAACAATTTTGTTGATGCGACATGATCCTGAACAATTTTGTTGATGCGACATGATCCTGAACAATTTTGTTGATGCGACATGATCCTGAACAATTTTGTTGATGCGACATGATCCTGAACAATTTTGTCGATTCGACATGATCCTGAACAATTTTGTTGATGCGACATGATCCTGAACAATTTTGTCGATTCAACATGATCATGAACAATTTTGTCGATTCGACATGATCCTGAACAATTTTGTCGATTCGACATGATCCTGAACAATTTTGTTGATGCGACATGATCCTGAACAATTTTGTTGATGCGACATGATCCTGAACAATTTTGTCGATTCAACATGATCCTGAACAATTTTGTCGATTCGACATGATCCTGAACAATTTTGTTGATGCGACATGATCCTGAACAATTTTGTTGATGCGACATGATCCTGAACAATTTTGTTGATGCGACATGATCCTGAACAATTTTGTCGATTCGACATGATCCTGAACAATTTTGTTGATGCGACATGATCCTGAACAATTTTGTCGATTCAACATGATCCTGAACAATTTTGTCGATTCGACATGATCCTGAACAATTTTGTCGATTCGACATGATCCTGAACAATTTTGTTGATGCGACATGATCCTGAACAATTTTGTTGATGCGACATGATCCTGAACAATTTTGTTGATTCGACATGATCCTGAACAATTTTGTCGATTCGACATGATCCTGAACAATTTTGTTGATGCGACATGATCCTGAACAATTTTGTCGATTCGACATGATCCTGAACAATTTTGTTGATTCGACATGATCCTGAACAATTTTGTTGATGCGACATGATCCTGAACAATTTTGTCGATTCGACATGATCCTGAACAATTTTGTTGATTCGACATGATCCTGAACAATTTTGTTGATGCGACATGATCCTGAACAATTTTGTCGATTCAACATGATCCTGAACAATTTTGTCGATTCAACATGATCCTGAACAATTTTGTTGATTCGACATGATCCTGAACAATTTTGTTGATTCGACATGATCCTGAACAATTTTGTTGATGCGACATGATCCTGAACAATTTTGTCGATTCGACATGATCCTGAACAATTTTGTTGATTCAACATGATCCTGAACAATTTTGTTGATTCAACATGATCCTGAACAATTTTGTCGATTCGACATGATCCTGAACAATTTTGTTGATGCGACATTATCCTGAACAATTTTGTCGATTCGACATGATCCTGAACAATTTTGTTGATGCGACATGATCCTGAACAATTTTGTCGATTCGACATGATCCTGAACAATTTTGTTGATTCAACATGATCCTGAACAATTTTGTTGATGCGACATGATCCTGAACAATTTTGTCGATTCGACATGATCCTGAACAATTTTGTCGATTCGACATGATCCTGAACAATTTTGTCGATTCGACATGATCCTGAACAATTTTGTCGATTCGACATGATCCTGAACAATTTTGTTGATGCGACATGATCCTGAACAATTTTGTTGATGCGACATGATCCTGAACAATTTTGTTGATGCGACATGATCCTGAACAATTTTGTTGATGCGACATGATCCTGAACAATTTTGTTGATGCGACATGATCCTGAACAATTTTGTTGATTCAACATGATCCTGAACAATTTTGTTGATTCAACATGATCCTGAACAATTTTGTTGATGCGACATGATCCTGAACAATTTTGTTGATGCGACATGATCCTGAACAATTTTGTTGATTCAACATGATCCTGAACAATTTTGTCGATTCGACATGATCCTGAACAATTTTGTCGATTCGACATGATCCTGAACAATTTTGTTGATGCGACATGATCCTGAACAATTTTGTTGATGCGACATGATCCTGAACAATTTTGTTGATGCGACATGATCCTGAACAATTTTGTTGATTCAACATGATCCTGAACAATTTTGTCGATTCGACATGATCCTGAACAATTTTGTTGATGCGACATGATCCTGAACAATTTTGTCGATTCGACATGATCCTGAACAATTTTGTTGATTCGACATGATCCTGAACAATTTTGTTGATGCGACATGATCCTGAACAATTTTGTCGATTCGACATGATCCTGAACAATTTTGTTGATTCGACATGATCCTGAACAATTTTGTTGATGCGACATGATCCTGAACAATTTTGTCGATTCAACATGATCCTGAACAATTTTGTCGATTCGACATGATCCTGAACAATTTTGTCGATTCGACATGATCCTGAACAATTTTGTTGATGCGACATGATCCTGAACAATTTTGTTGATGCGACATGATCCTGAACAATTTTGTTGATTCGACATGATCCTGAACAATTTTCTCGATTCGACATGATCCTGAACAATTTTGTTGATGCGACATGATCCTGAACAATTTTGTCGATTCGACATGATCCTGAACAATTTTGTTGATTCGACATGATCCTGAACAATTTTGTTGATGCGACATGATCCTGAACAATTTTGTTGATGCGACATGATCCTGAACAATTTTGTTGATTCAACATGATCCTGAACAATTTTGTCGATTCGACATGATCCTGAACAATTTTGTCGATTCGACATGATCCTGAACAATTTTGTTGATGCGACATGATCCTGAACAATTTTGTTGATGCGACATGATCCTGAACAATTTTGTTGATTCGACATGATCCTGAACAATTTTGTCGATTCGACATGATCCTGAACAATTTTGTTGATGCGACATGATCCTGAACAATTTTGTCGATTCGACATGATCCTGAACAATTTTGTTGATTCGACATGATCCTGAACAATTTTGTTGATGCGACATGATCCTGAACAATTTTGTTGATGCGACATGATCCTGAACAATTTTGTCGATTCGACATGATCCTGAACAATTTTGTTGATTCGACATGATCCTGAACAATTTTGTTGATTCGACATGATCCTGAACAATTTTGTTGATGCGACATGATCCTGAACAATTTTGTCGATTCGACATGATCCTGAACAATTTTGTCGATTCGACATGATCCTGAACAATTTTGTTGATGCGACATGATCCTGAACAATTTTGTTGATGCGACATGATCCTGAACAATTTTGTCGATTCGACATGATCCTGAACAATTTTGTTGATGCGACATGATCCTGAACAATTTTGTCGATTCAACATGATCCTGAACAATTTTGTCGATTCGACATGATCCTGAACAATTTTGTTGATTCGACATGATCCTGAACAATTTTGTCGATTCGACATGATCCTGAACAATTTTGTCGATTCGACATGATCCTGAACAATTTTGTTGATGCGACATGATCCTGAACAATTTTGTCGATTCAACATGATCCTGAACAATTTTGTTGATGCGACATGATCCTGAACAATTTTGTTGATGCGACATGATCCTGAACAATTTTGTCGATTCGACATGATCCTGAACAATTTTGTTGATGCGACATGATCCTGAACAATTTTGTCGATTCGACATGATCCTGAACAATTTTGTCGATTCAACATGATCCTGAACAATTTTGTTGATGCGACATGATCCTGAACAATTTTGTTGATGCGACATGATCCTGAACAATTTTGTCGATTCGACATGATCCTGAACAATTTTGTTGATGCGACATGATCCTGAACAATTTTGTCGATTCAACATGATCCTGAACAATTTTGTCGATTCAACATGATCCTGAACAATTTTGTTGATTCGACATGATCCTGAACAATTTTGTTGATTCGACATGATCCTGAACAATTTTGTTGATGCGACATGATCCTGAACAATTTTGTCGATTCGACATGATCCTGAACAATTTTGTCGATTCGACATGATCCTGAACAATTTTGTTGATGCGACATGATCCTGAACAATTTTGTTGATGCGACATGATCCTGAACAATTTTGTCGATTCGACATGATCCTGAACAATTTTGTTGATGCGACATGATCCTGAACAATTTTGTCGATTCAACATGATCCTGAACAATTTTGTCGATTCGACATGATCCTGAACAATTTTGTTGATTCGACATGATCCTGAACAATTTTGTCGATTCGACATGATCCTGAACAATTTTGTCGATTCGACATGATCCTGAACAATTTTGTTGATGCGACATGATCCTGAACAATTTTGTTGATGCGACATGATCCTGAACAATTTTGTCGATTCAACATGATCCTGAACAATTTTGTCGATTCGACATGATCCTGAACAATTTTGTTGATGCGACATGATCCTGAACAATTTTGTCGATTCAACATGATCCTGAACAATTTTGTCGATTCAACATGATCCTGAACAATTTTGTCGATTCGACATGATCCTGAACAATTTTGTCGATTCGACATGATCCTGAACAATTTTGTCGATGCGACATGATCCTGAACAATTTTGTTGATTCGACATGATCCTGAACAATTTTGTCGATTCGACATGATCCTGAACAATTTTGTTGATGCGACATGATCCTGAACAATTTTGTTGATGCGACATGATCCTGAACAATTTTGTTGATGCGACATGATCCTGAACAATTTTGTCGATTCGACATGATCCTGAACAATTTTGTTGATGCGACATGATCCTGAACAATTTTGTTGATGCGACATGATCCTGAACAATTTTGTCGATTCAACATGATCCTGAACAATTTTGTTGATGCGACATGATCCTGAACAATTTTGTTGATTCAACATGATCCTGAACAATTTTGTTGATGCGACATGATCCTGAACAATTTTGTTGATGCGACATGATCCTGAACAATTTTGTCGATTCGACATGATCCTGAACAATTTTGTTGATGCGACATGATCCTGAACAATTTTGTCGATTCGACATGAGCCTGAACAATTTTGTTGATGCGACATGATCCTGAACAATTTTGTTGATTCGACATGATCCTGAACAATTTTGTTGATGCGACATGATCCTGAACAATTTTGTTGATGCGACATGATCCTGAACAATTTTGTTGATGCGACATGATCCTGAACAATTTTGTTGATGCGACATGATCCTGAACAATTTTGTCGATTCGACATGATCCTGAACAATTTTGTTGATGCGACATGATCCTGAACAATTTTGTTGATTCAACATGATCCTGAACAATTTTGTTGATGCGACATGATCCTGAACAATTTTGTTGATGCGACATGATCCTGAACAATTTTGTTGATGCGACATGATCCTGAACAATTTTGTTGATGCGACATGATCCTGAACAATTTTGTTGATGCGACATGATCCTGAACAATTTTGTTGATGCGACATGATCCTGAACAATTTTGTTGATGCGACATGATCCTGAACAATTTTGTCGATTCGACATGATCCTGAACAATTTTGTTGATGCGACATGATCCTGAACAATTTTGTTGATTCAACATGATCCTGAACAATTTTGTTGATGCGACATGATCCTGAACAATTTTGTTGATGCGACATGATCCTGAACAATTTTGTCGATTCGACATGATCCTGAACAATTTTGTTGATGCGACATGATCCTGAACAATTTTGTCGATTCGACATGATCCTGAACAATTTTGTTGATGCGACATGATCCTGAACAATTTTGTCGATTCGACATGATCCTGAACAATTTTGTTGATGCGACATGATCCTGAACAATTTTGTTGATTCGACATGATCCTGAACAATTTTGTTGATGCGACATGATCCTGAACAATTTTGTTGATGCGACATGATCCTGAACAATTTTGTTGATGCGACATGATCCTGAACAATTTTGTTGATTCAACATGATCCTGAACAATTTTGTTGATGCGACATGATCCTGAACAATTTTGTTGATGCGACATGATCCTGAACAATTTTGTTGATTCGACATGATCCTGAACAATTTTGTCGATTCGACATGATCCTGAACAATTTTGTTGATGCGACATGATCCTGAACAATTTTGTTGATTCGACATGATCCTGAACAATTTTGTCGATTCGACATGATCCTGAACAATTTTGTTGATTCAACATGATCCTGAACAATTTTGTTGATTCAACATGATCCTGAACAATTTTGTTGATGCGACATGATCCTGAACAATTTTGTCGATTCGACATGATCCTGAACAATTTTGTTGATGCGACATGATCCTGAACAATTTTGTCGATTCAACATGATCCTGAACAATTTTGTTGATGCGACATGATCCTGAACAATTTTGTTGATGCGACATGATCCTGAACAATTTTGTTGATTCGACATGATCCTGAACAATTTTGTTGATTCGACATGATCCTGAACAATTTTGTTGATTCGACATGATCCTGAACAATTTTGTTGATGCGACATGATCCTGAACAATTTTGTTGATTCAACATGATCCTGAACAATTTTGTTGATGCGACATGATCCTGAACAATTTTGTTGATGCGACATGATCCTGAACAATTTTGTTGATGCGACATGATCCTGAACAATTTTGTTGATGCGACATGATCCTGAACAATTTTGTCGATTCAACATGATCCTGAACAATTTTGTTGATGCGACATGATCCTGAACAATTTTGTTGATGCGACATGATCCTGAACAATTTTGTTGATTCAACATGATCCTGAACAATTTTGTTGATGCGACATGATCCTGAACAATTTTGTTGATGCGACATGATCCTGAACAATTTTGTCGATTCGACATGATCCTGAACAATTTTGTTGATTCAACATGATCCTGAACAATTTTGTTGATGCGACATGATCCTGAACAATTTTGTTGATTCGACATGATCCTGAACAATTTTGTTGATTCGACATGATCCTGAACAATTTTGTCGATTCAACATGATCCTGAACAATTTTGTTGATTCAACATGATCCTGAACAATTTTGTTGATTCGACATGATCCTGAACAATTTTGTTGATGCGACATGATCCTGAACAATTTTGTTGATTCGACATGATCCTGAACAATTTTGTCGATTCGACATGATCCTGAACAATTTTGTTGATGCGACATGATCCTGAACAATTTTGTTGATTCGACATGATCCTGAACAATTTTGTCGATTCGACATGATCCTGAACAATTTTGTTGATTCAACATGATCCTGAACAATTTTGTTGATGCGACATGATCCTGAACAATTTTGTTGATGCGACATGATCCTGAACAATTTTGTTGATGCGACATGATCCTGAACAATTTTGTCGATTCGACATGATCCTGAACAATTTTGTTGATGCGACATGATCCTGAACAATTTTGTCGATTCAACATGATCCTGAACAATTTTGTTGATGCGACATGATCCTGAACAATTTTGTTGATGCGACATGATCCTGAACAATTTTGTTGATTCGACATGATCCTGAACAATTTTGTTGATTCGACATGATCCTGAACAATTTTGTTGATTCGACATGATCCTGAACAATTTTGTTGATGCGACATGATCCTGAACAATTTTGTTGATTCAACATGATCCTGAACAATTTTGTTGATGCGACATGATCCTGAACAATTTTGTTGATGCGACATGATCCTGAACAATTTTGTTGATGCGACATGATCCTGAACAATTTTGTTGATGCGACATGATCCTGAACAATTTTGTCGATTCAACATGATCCTGAACAATTTTGTCGATTCGACATGATCCTGAACAATTTTGTTGATGCGACATGATCCTGAACAATTTTGTCGATTCAACATGATCCTGAACAATTTTGTTGATGCGACATGATCCTGAACAATTTTGTTGATGCGACATGATCCTGAACAATTTTGTTGATTCGACATGATCCTGAACAATTTTGTCGATTCGACATGATCCTGAACAATTTTGTTGATGCGACATGATCCTGAACAATTTTGTCGATTCGACATGATCCTGAACAATTTTGTTGATGCGACATGATCCTGAACAATTTTGTCGATTCGACATGATCCTGAACAATTTTGTCGATTCGACATGATCCTGAACAATTTTGTTGATGCGACATGATCCTGAACAATTTTGTTGATGCGACATGATCCTGAACAATTTTGTCGATTCGACATGATCCTGAACAATTTTGTTGATGCGACATGATCCTGAACAATTTTGTCGATTCGACATGATCCTGAACAATTTTGTTGATGCGACATGATCCTGAACAATTTTGTTGATGCGACATGATCCTGAACAATTTTGTCGATTCGACATGATCCTGAACAATTTTGTTGATTCGACATGATCCTGAACAATTTTGTTGATGCGACATGATCCTGAACAATTTTGTTGATGCGACATGATCCTGAACAATTTTGTCGATTCGACATGATCCTGAACAATTTTGTTGATGCGACATGATCCTGAACAATTTTGTTGATGCGACATGATCCTGAACAATTTTGTTGATGCGACATGATCCTGAACAATTTTGTCGATTCAACATGATCCTGAACAATTTTGTTGATGCGACATGATCCTGAACAATTTTGTTGATGCGACATGATCCTGAACAATTTTGTTGATTCGACATGATCCTGAACAATTTTGTCGATTCGACATGATCCTGAACAATTTTGTTGATGCGACATGATCCTGAACAATTTTGTCGATTCGACATGATCCTGAACAATTTTGTTGATGCGACATGATCCTGAACAATTTTGTCGATTCGACATGATCCTGAACAATTTTGTTGATTCGACATGATCCTGAACAATTTTGTCGATTCGACATGATCCTGAACAATTTTGTTGATTCGACATGATCCTGAACAATTTTGTTGATGCGACATGATCCTGAACAATTTTGTCGATTCGACATGATCCTGAACAATTTTGTTGATGCGACATGATCCTGAACAATTTTGTCGATTCGACATGATCCTGAACAATTTTGTTGATTCGACATGATCCTGAACAATTTTGTTGATTCGACATGATCCTGAACAATTTTGTTGATTCGACATGATCCTGAACAATTTTGTTGATGCGACATGATACTGAACAATTTTGTTGATTCAACATGATCCTGAACAATTTTGTTGATGCGACATGATCCTGAACAATTTTGTTGATGCGACATGATCCTGAACAATTTTGTTGATGCGACATGATCCTGAACAATTTTGTTGATGCGACATGATCCTGAACAATTTTGTCGATTCAACATGATCCTGAACAATTTTGTCGATTCGACATGATCCTGAACAATTTTGTTGATGCGACATGATCCTGAACAATTTTGTCGATTCAACATGATCCTGAACAATTTTGTTGATGCGACATGATCCTGAACAATTTTGTTGATGCGACATGATCCTGAACAATTTTGTTGATTCGACATGATCCTGAACAATTTTGTCGATTCGACATGATCCTGAACAATTTTGTTGATGCGACATGATCCTGAACAATTTTGTCGATTCGACATGATCCTGAACAATTTTGTTGATGCGACATGATCCTGAACAATTTTGTCGATTCGACATGATCCTGAACAATTTTGTCGATTCGACATGATCCTGAACAATTTTGTTGATGCGACATGATCCTGAACAATTTTGTTGATGCGACATGATCCTGAACAATTTTGTCGATTCGACATGATCCTGAACAATTTTGTTGATGCGACATGATCCTGAACAATTTTGTCGATTCGACATGATCCTGAACAATTTTGTTGATGCGACATGATCCTGAACAATTTTGTTGATGCGACATGATCCTGAACAATTTTGTCGATTCGACATGATCCTGAACAATTTTGTTGATTCGACATGATCCTGAACAATTTTGTTGATGCGACATGATCCTGAACAATTTTGTTGATGCGACATGATCCTGAACAATTTTGTCGATTCGACATGATCCTGAACAATTTTGTTGATGCGACATGATCCTGAACAATTTTGTTGATGCGACATGATCCTGAACAATTTTGTTGATGCGACATGATCCTGAACAATTTTGTTGATTCGACATGATCCTGAACAATTTTGTTGATTCGACATGATCCTGAACAATTTTGTTGATTCGACATGATCCTGAACAATTTTGTTGATGCGACATGATCCTGAACAATTTTGTTGATTCAACATGATCCTGAACAATTTTGTTGATGCGACATGATCCTGAACAATTTTGTTGATGCGACATGATCCTGAACAATTTTGTTGATGCGACATGATCCTGAACAATTTTGTTGATGCGACATGATCCTGAACAATTTTGTCGATTCAACATGATCCTGAACAATTTTGTCGATTCGACATGATCCTGAACAATTTTGTTGATGCGACATGATCCTGAACAATTTTGTCGATTCAACATGATCCTGAACAATTTTGTTGATGCGACATGATCCTGAACAATTTTGTTGATGCGACATGATCCTGAACAATTTTGTTGATTCGACATGATCCTGAACAATTTTGTCGATTCGACATGATCCTGAACAATTTTGTTGATGCGACATGATCCTGAACAATTTTGTCGATTCGACATGATCCTGAACAATTTTGTTGATGCGACATGATCCTGAACAATTTTGTCGATTCGACATGATCCTGAACAATTTTGTCGATTCGACATGATCCTGAACAATTTTGTTGATGCGACATGATCCTGAACAATTTTGTTGATGCGACATGATCCTGAACAATTTTGTCGATTCGACATGATCCTGAACAATTTTGTTGATGCGACATGATCCTGAACAATTTTGTCGATTCGACATGATCCTGAACAATTTTGTTGATGCGACATGATCCTGAACAATTTTGTTGATGCGACATGATCCTGAACAATTTTGTCGATTCGACATGATCCTGAACAATTTTGTTGATTCGACATGATCCTGAACAATTTTGTTGATGCGACATGATCCTGAACAATTTTGTTGATGCGACATGATCCTGAACAATTTTGTCGATTCGACATGATCCTGAACAATTTTGTTGATGCGACATGATCCTGAACAATTTTGTTGATGCGACATGATCCTGAACAATTTTGTTGATGCGACATGATCCTGAACAATTTTGTCGATTCAACATGATCCTGAACAATTTTGTTGATGCGACATGATCCTGAACAATTTTGTTGATGCGACATGATCCTGAACAATTTTGTTGATTCGACATGATCCTGAACAATTTTGTCGATTCGACATGATCCTGAACAATTTTGTTGATGCGACATGATCCTGAACAATTTTGTCGATTCGACATGATCCTGAACAATTTTGTTGATGCGACATGATCCTGAACAATTTTGTCGATTCGACATGATCCTGAACAATTTTGTTGATTCGACATGATCCTGAACAATTTTGTCGATTCGACATGATCCTGAACAATTTTGTTGATTCGACATGATCCTGAACAATTTTGTTGATGCGACATGATCCTGAACAATTTTGTCGATTCGACATGATCCTGAACAATTTTGTTGATGCGACATGATCCTGAACAATTTTGTCGATTCGACATGATCCTGAACAATTTTGTTGATTCGACATGATCCTGAACAATTTTGTTGATTCGACATGATCCTGAACAATTTTGTTGATTCGACATGATCCTGAACAATTTTGTTGATGCGACATGATACTGAACAATTTTGTTGATTCAACATGATCCTGAACAATTTTGTTGATGCGACATGATCCTGAACAATTTTGTTGATGCGACATGATCCTGAACAATTTTGTTGATGCGACATGATCCTGAACAATTTTGTTGATGCGACATGATCCTGAACAATTTTGTCGATTCAACATGATCCTGAACAATTTTGTCGATTCGACATGATCCTGAACAATTTTGTTGATGCGACATGATCCTGAACAATTTTGTCGATTCAACATGATCCTGAACAATTTTGTTGATGCGACATGATCCTGAACAATTTTGTTGATGCGACATGATCCTGAACAATTTTGTTGATTCGACATGATCCTGAACAATTTTGTCGATTCGACATGATCCTGAACAATTTTGTTGATGCGACATGATCCTGAACAATTTTGTCGATTCGACATGATCCTGAACAATTTTGTTGATGCGACATGATCCTGAACAATTTTGTCGATTCGACATGATCCTGAACAATTTTGTCGATTCGACATGATCCTGAACAATTTTGTTGATGCGACATGATCCTGAACAATTTTGTTGATGCGACATGATCCTGAACAATTTTGTCGATTCGACATGATCCTGAACAATTTTGTTGATGCGACATGATCCTGAACAATTTTGTCGATTCGACATGATCCTGAACAATTTTGTTGATGCGACATGATCCTGAACAATTTTGTTGATGCGACATGATCCTGAACAATTTTGTCGATTCGACATGATCCTGAACAATTTTGTTGATTCGACATGATCCTGAACAATTTTGTTGATGCGACATGATCCTGAACAATTTTGTTGATGCGACATGATCCTGAACAATTTTGTCGATTCGACATGATCCTGAACAATTTTGTTGATGCGACATGATCCTGAACAATTTTGTTGATGCGACATGATCCTGAACAATTTTGTTGATGCGACATGATCCTGAACAATTTTGTCGATTCAACATGATCCTGAACAATTTTGTTGATGCGACATGATCCTGAACAATTTTGTTGATGCGACATGATCCTGAACAATTTTGTTGATTCGACATGATCCTGAACAATTTTGTCGATTCGACATGATCCTGAACAATTTTGTTGATGCGACATGATCCTGAACAATTTTGTTGATGCGACATGATCCTGAACAATTTTGTTGATTCGACATGATCCTGAACAATTTTGTTGATGCGACATGATCCTGAACAATTTTGTTGATGCGACATGATCCTGAACAATTTTGTCGATTCGACATGATCCTGAACAATTTTGTTGATTCGACATGATCCTGAACAATTTTGTTGATTCGACATGATCCTGAACAATTTTGTTGATGCGACATGATCCTGAACAATTTTGTCGATTCGACATGATCCTGAACAATTTTGTCGATTCGACATGATCCTGAACAATTTTGTTGATGCGACATGATCTTGAACAATTTTGTTGATGCGACATGATCCTGAACAATTTTGTCGATTCGACATGATCCTGAACAATTTTGTTGATGCGACATGATCCTGAACAATTTTGTCGATTCAACATGATCCTGAACAATTTTGTTGATTCGACATGATCCTGAACAATTTTGTCGATTCGACATGATCCTGAACAATTTTGTTGATGCGACATGATCCTGAACAATTTTGTTGATTCGACATGATCTTGAACAATTTTGTCGATTCAACATGATCCTGAACAATTTTGTTGATTCGACATGATCCTGAACAATTTTGTCGATTCAACATGATCCTGAACAATTTTGTTGATGCGACATGATCCTGAACAATTTTGTCGATTCGACATGATCCTGAACAATTTTGTTGATGCGACATGATCCTGAACAATTTTGTCGATTCAACATGATCCTGAACAATTTTGTCGATTCGACATGATCCTGAACAATTTTGTTGATGCGACATGATCCTGAACAATTTTGTTGATTCGACATGATCCTGAACAATTTTGTCGATTCGACATGATCCTGAACAATTTTGTTGATGCGACATGATCCTGAACAATTTTGTCGATTCGACATGATCCTGAACAATTTTGTCGATTCGACATGATCCTGAACAATTTTGTTGATGCGACATGATCCTGAACAATTTTGTCGATTCGACATGATCCTGAACAATTTTGTTGATGCGACATGATCCTGAACAATTTTGTCGATTCGACATGATCCTGAACAATTTTGTTGATTCGACATGATCCTGAACAATTTTGTCGATTCGACATGATCCTGAACAATTTTGTCGATTCGACATGATCCTGAACAATTTTGTTGATGCGACATGATCCTGAACAATTTTGTTGATGCGACATGATCCTGAACAATTTTGTCGATTCAACATGATCCTGAACAATTTTGTCGATTCGACATGATCCTGAACAATTTTGTTGATGCGACATGATCCTGAACAATTTTGTCGATTCAACATGATCCTGAACAATTTTGTCGATTCAACATGATCCTGAACAATTTTGTCGATTCGACATGATCCTGAACAATTTTGTCGATTCGACATGATCCTGAACAATTTTGTTGATGCGACATGATCCTGAACAATTTTGTTGATTCGACATGATCCTGAACAATTTTGTCGATTCGACATGATCCTGAACAATTTTGTTGATGCGACATGATCCTGAACAATTTTGTTGATGCGACATGATCCTGAACAATTTTGTTGATGCGACATGATCCTGAACAATTTTGTCGATTCGACATGATCCTGAACAATTTTGTTGATGCGACATGATCCTGAACAATTTTGTTGATGCGACATGATCCTGAACAATTTTGTCGATTCAACATGATCCTGAACAATTTTGTTGATGCGACATGATCCTGAACAATTTTGTTGATGCGACATGATCCTGAACAATTTTGTTGATTCAACATGATCCTGAACAATTTTGTTGATGCGACATGATCCTGAACAATTTTGTTGATGCGACATGATCCTGAACAATTTTGTCGATTCGACATGATCCTGAACAATTTTGTTGATGCGACATGATCCTGAACAATTTTGTCGATTCGACATGATCCTGAACAATTTTGTTGATGCGACATGATCCTGAACAATTTTGTCGATTCGACATGATCCTGAACAATTTTGTTGATGCGACATGATCCTGAACAATTTTGTTGATGCGACATGATCCTGAACAATTTTGTCGATTCAACATGATCCTGAACAATTTTGTTGATGCGACATGATCCTGAACAATTTTGTTGATGCGACATGATCCTGAACAATTTTGTTGATGCGACATGATCCTGAACAATTTTGTTGATGCGACATGATCCTGAACAATTTTGTCGATTCGACATGATCCTGAACAATTTTGTTGATGCGACATGATCCTGAACAATTTTGTCGATTCGACATGATCCTGAACAATTTTGTCGATTCAACATGATCCTGAACAATTTTGTTGATGCGACATGATCCTGAACAATTTTGTTGATGCGACATGATCCTGAACAATTTTGTCGATTCGACATGATCCTGAACAATTTTGTTGATGCGACATGATCCTGAACAATTTTGTCGATTCAACATGATCCTGAACAATTTTGTCGATTCAACATGATCCTGAACAATTTTGTTGATTCGACATGATCCTGAACAATTTTGTTGATTCGACATGATCCTGAACAATTTTGTTGATGCGACATGATCCTGAACAATTTTGTCGATTCGACATGATCCTGAACAATTTTGTCGATTCGACATGATCCTGAACAATTTTGTTGATGCGACATGATCCTGAACAATTTTGTTGATGCGACATGATCCTGAACAATTTTGTCGATTCGACATGATCCTGAACAATTTTGTTGATGCGACATGATCCTGAACAATTTTGTCGATTCAACATGATCCTGAACAATTTTGTCGATTCGACATGATCCTGAACAATTTTGTTGATTCGACATGATCCTGAACAATTTTGTCGATTCGACATGATCCTGAACAATTTTGTCGATTCGACATGATCCTGAACAATTTTGTTGATTCGACATGATCCTGAACAATTTTGTTGATGCGACATGATCCTGAACAATTTTGTCGATTCAACATGATCCTGAACAATTTTGTCGATTCGACATGATCCTGAACAATTTTGTCGATGCGACATGATCCTGAACAATTTTGTCGATTCAACATGATCCTGAACAATTTTGTCGATTCAACATGATCCTGAACAATTTTGTCGATTCGACATGATCCTGAACAATTTTGTCGATTCGACATGATCCTGAACAATTTTGTTGATGCGACATGATCCTGAACAATTTTGTTGATTCGACATGATCCTGAACAATTTTGTCGATTCGACATGATCCTGAACAATTTTGTTGATGCGACATGATCCTGAACAATTTTGTTGATGCGACATGATCCTGAACAATTTTGTTGATGCGACATGATCCTGAACAATTTTGTCGATTCGACATGATCCTGAACAATTTTGTTGATGCGACATGATCCTGAACAATTTTGTTGATGCGACATGATCCTGAACAATTTTGTCGATTCGACATGATCCTGAACAATTTTGTTGATTCGACATGATCCTGAACAATTTTGTTGATGCGACATGATCCTGAACAATTTTGTTGATGCGACATGATCCTGAACAATTTTGTCGATTCGACATGATCCTGAACAATTTTGTTGATGCGACATGATCCTGAACAATTTTGTTGATGCGACATGATCCTGAACAATTTTGTCGATTCGACATGATCCTGAACAATTTTGTCGATTCGACATGATCCTGAACAATTTTGTCGATTCGACATGATCCTGAACAATTTTGTTGATGCGACATGATCCTGAACAATTTTGTTGATGCGACATGATCCTGAACAATTTTGTCGATTCAACATGATCCTGAACAATTTTGTCGATTCGACATGATCCTGAACAATTTTGTTGATGCGACATGATCCTGAACAATTTTGTTGATGCGACATGATCCTGAACAATTTTGTCGATTCGACATGATCCTGAACAATTTTGTCGATTCGACATGATCCTGAACAATTTTGTCGATTCGACATGATCCTGAACAATTTTGTCGATTCGACATGATCCTGAACAATTTTGTCGATTCAACATGATCCTGAACAATTTTGTCGATTCGACATGATCCTGAACAATTTTGTTGATGCGACATGATCCTGAACAATTTTGTTGATGCGACATGATCCTGAACAATTTTGTCGATTCGACATGATCCTGAACAATTTTGTTGATGCGACATGATCCTGAACAATTTTGTTGATGCGACATGATCCTGAACAATTTTGTCGATTCGACATGATCCTGAACAATTTTGTTGATGCGACATGATCCTGAACAATTTTGTTGATGCGACATGATCCTGAACAATTTTGTCGATTCGACATGATCCTGAACAATTTTGTCGATTCGACATGATCCTGAACAATTTTGTCGATTCGACATGATCCTGAACAATTTTGTTGATGCGACATGATCCTGAACAATTTTGTCGATTCGACATGATCCTGAACAATTTTGTCGATTCGACATGATCCTGAACAATTTTGTCGATGCGACATGATCCTGAACAATTTTGTTGATGCGACATGATCCTGAACAATTTTGTCGATTCGACATGATCCTGAACAATTTTGTTGATGCGACATGATCCTGAACAATTTTGTCGATTCGACATGATCCTGAACAATTTTGTTGATGCGACATGATCCTGAACAATTTTGTCGATTCGACATGATCCTGAACAATTTTGTTGATGCGACATGATCCTGAACAATTTTGTTGATGCGACATGATCCTGAACAATTTTGTCGATTCGACATGATCCTGAACAATTTTGTCGATTCGACATGATCCTGAACAATTTTGTTGATGCGACATGATCCTGAACAATTTTGTCGATTCGACATGATCCTGAACAATTTTGTTGATGCGACATGATCCTGAACAATTTTGTCGATTCGACATGATCCTGAACAATTTTGTTGATGCGACATGATCCTGAACAATTTTGTCGATTCGACATGATCCTGAACAATTTTGTTGATGCGACATGATCCTGAACAATTTTGTTGATGCGACATGATCCTGAACAATTTTGTTGATGCGACATGATCCTGAACAATTTTGTCGATTCGACATGATCCTGAACAATTTTGTCGATTCGACATGATCCTGAACAATTTTGTTGATGCGACATGATCCTGAACAATTTTGTTGATTCGACATGATCCTGAACAATTTTGTTGATGCGACATGATCCTGAACAATTTTGTTGATGCGACATGATCCTGAACAATTTTGTTGATGCGACATGATCCTGAACAATTTTGTTGATGCGACATGATCCTGAACAATTTTGTCGATTCGACATGATCCTGAACAATTTTGTCGATTCGACATGATCCTGAACAATTTTGTTGATGCGACATGATCCTGAACAATTTTGTCGATTCGACATGATCCTGAACAATTTTGTTGATGCGACATGATCCTGAACAATTTTGTTGATGCGACATGATCCTGAACAATTTTGTTGATTCGACATGATCCTGAACAATTTTGTTGATGCGACATGATCCTGAACAATTTTGTTGATTCGACATGATCCTGAACAATTTTGTTGATGCGACATGATCCTGAACAATTTTGTCGATTCGACATGATCCTGAACAATTTTGTTGATGCGACATGATCCTGAACAATTTTGTTGATGCGACATGATCCTGAACAATTTTGTCGATTCGACATGATCCTGAACAATTTTGTTGATGCGACATGATCCTGAACAATTTTGTTGATGCGACATGATCCTGAACAATTTTGTCGATTCGACATGATCCTGAACAATTTTGTCGATTCGACATGATCCTGAACAATTTTGTCGATTCGACATGATCCTGAACAATTTTGTTGATGCGACATGATCCTGAACAATTTTGTCGATTCAACATGATCCTGAACAATTTTGTTGATTCGACATGATCCTGAACAATTTTGTTGATTCGACATGATCCTGAACAATTTTGTTGATGCGACATGATCCTGAACAATTTTGTTGATGCGACATGATCCTGAACAATTTTGTCGATTCGACATGATCCTGAACAATTTTGTTGATGCGACATGATCCTGAACAATTTTGTTGATGCGACATGATCCTGAACAATTTTGTCGATTCGACATGATCCTGAACAATTTTGTCGATTCGACATGATCCTGAACAATTTTGTCGATTCGACATGATCCTGAACAATTTTGTTGATGCGACATGATCCTGAACAATTTTGTCGATTCAACATGATCCTGAACAATTTTGTTGATTCGACATGATCCTGAACAATTTTGTTGATTCGACATGATCCTGAACAATTTTGTTGATGCGACATGATCCTGAACAATTTTGTTGATGCGACATGATCCTGAACAATTTTGTCGATTCGACATGATCCTGAACAATTTTGTCGATTCGACATGATCCTGAACAATTTTGTCGATTCGACATGATCCTGAACAATTTTGTTGATGCGACATGATCCTGAACAATTTTGTCGATTCAACATGATCCTGAACAATTTTGTCGATTCGACATGATCCTGAACAATTTTGTTGATGCGACATGATCCTGAACAATTTTGTTGATGCGACATGATCCTGAACAACTTTGTCGATTCAACATGATCCTGAACAATTTTGTTGATGCGACATGATCCTGAACAATTTTGTTGATGCGACATGATCCTGAACAATTTTGTCGATTCGACATGATCCTGAACAATTTTGTTGATGCGACATGATCCTGAACAATTTTGTTGATGCGACATGATCCTGAACAATTTTGTCGATTCAACATGATCCTGAACAATTTTGTTGATGCGACATGATCCTGAACAATTTTGTTGATGCGACATGATCCTGAACAATTTTGTCGATTCAACATGATCCTGAACAATTTTGTTGATGCGACATGATCCTGAACAATTTTGTTGATGCGACATGATCCTGAACAATTTTGTCGATTCAACATGATCCTGAACAATTTTGTTGATGCGACATGATCCTGAACAATTTTGTTGATGCGACATGATCCTGAACAATTTTGTCGATTCAACATGATCCTGAACAATTTTGTTGATGCGACATGATCCTGAACAATTTTGTTGATGCGACATGATCCTGAACAATTTTGTCGATTCGACATGATCCTGAACAATTTTGTTGATGCGACATGATCCTGAACAATTTTGTTGATGCGACATGATCCTGAACAATTTTGTCGATTCGACATGATCCTGAACAATTTTGTTGATGCGACATGATCCTGAACAATTTTGTTGATGCGACATGATCCTGAACAATTTTGTCGATTCGACATGATCCTGAACAATTTTGTCGATTCGACATGATCCTGAACAATTTTGTCGATTCGACATGATCCTGAACAATTTTGTTGATGCGACATGATCCTGAACAATTTTGTCGATTCAACATGATCCTGAACAATTTTGTTGATTCGACATGATCCTGAACAATTTTGTTGATTCGACATGATCCTGAACAATTTTGTTGATGCGACATGATCCTGAACAATTTTGTTGATGCGACATGATCCTGAACAATTTTGTCGATTCGACATGATCCTGAACAATTTTGTCGATTCGACATGATCCTGAACAATTTTGTCGATTCGACATGATCCTGAACAATTTTGTTGATGCGACATGATCCTGAACAATTTTGTCGATTCAACATGATCCTGAACAATTTTGTCGATTCGACATGATCCTGAACAATTTTGTTGATGCGACATGATCCTGAACAATTTTGTTGATGCGACATGATCCTGAACAATTTTGTCGATTCGACATGATCCTGAACAATTTTGTTGATTCGACATGATCCTGAACAATTTTGTTGATTCAACATGATCCTGAACAATTTTGTTGATTCGACATGATCCTGAACAATTTTGTTGATGCGACATGATCCTGAACAATTTTGTTGATGCGACATGATCCTGAACAATTTTGTCGATTCGACATGATCCTGAACAATTTTGTCGATTCGACATGATCCTGAACAATTTTGTTGATGCGACATGATCCTGAACAATTTTGTTGATGCGACATGATCCTGAACAATTTTGTCGATTCAACATGATCCTGAACAATTTTGTCGATTCGACATGATCCTGAACAATTTTGTCGATTCGACATGATCCTGAACAATTTTGTTGATGCGACATGATCCTGAACAATTTTGTTGATGCGACATGATCCTGAACAATTTTGTCGATTCAACATGATCCTGAACAATTTTGTCGATTCGACATGATCCTGAACAATTTTGTTGATGCGACATGATCCTGAACAATTTTGTTGATGCGACATGATCCTGAACAATTTTGTCGATTCGACATGATCCTGAACAATTTTGTTGATGCGACATGATCCTGAACAATTTTGTCGATTCGACATGATCCTGAACAATTTTGTTGATGCGACATGATCCTGAACAATTTTGTCGATTCGACATGATCCTGAACAATTTTGTTGATGCGACATGATCCTGAACAATTTTGTTGATGCGACATGATCCTGAACAATTTTGTTGATGCGACATGATCCTGAACAATTTTGTTGATGCGACATGATCCTGAACAATTTTGTTGATGCGACATGATCCTGAACAATTTTGTCGATTCGACATGATCCTGAACAATTTTGTTGATGCGACATGATCCTGAACAATTTTGTTGATGCGACATGATCCTGAACAATTTTGTCGATTCGACATGATCCTGAACAATTTTGTCGATTCGACATGATCCTGAACAATTTTGTTGATGCGACATGATCCTGAACAATTTTGTCGATTCGACATGATCCTGAACAATTTTGTTGATGCGACATGATCCTGAACAATTTTGTCGATTCGACATGATCCTGAACAATTTTGTTGATGCGACATGATCCTGAACAATTTTGTTGATGCGACATGATCCTGAACAATTTTGTTGATGCGACATGATCCTGAACAATTTTGTCGATTCGACATGATCCTGAACAATTTTGTTGATGCGACATGATCCTGAATAATTTTGTCGATTCGACATGATCCTGAACAATTTTGTTGATGCGACATGATCCTGAACAATTTTGTCGATTCGACATGATCCTGAACAATTTTGTTGATGCGACATGATCCTGAACAATTTTGTTGATGCGACATGATCCTGAACAATTTTGTTGATGCGACATGATCCTGAACAATTTTGTCGATTCGACATGATCCTGAACAATTTTGTTGATGCGACATGATCCTGAACAATTTTGTTGATGCGACATGATCCTGAACAATTTTGTTGATTCGACATGATCCTGAACAATTTTGTTGATGCGACATGATCCTGAACAATTTTGTTGATGCGACATGATCCTGAACAATTTTGTTGATTCGACATGATCCTGAACAATTTTGTCGATTCGACATGATCCTGAACAATTTTGTTGATGCGACATGATCCTGAACAATTTTGTCGATTCGACATGATCCTGAACAATTTTGTCGATTCGACATGATCCTGAACAATTTTGTCGATTCGACATGATCCTGAACAATTTTGTTGATGCGACATGATCCTGAACAATTTTGTTGATGCGACATGATCCTGAACAATTTTGTCGATTCGACATGATCCTGAACAATTTTGTTGATGCGACATGATCCTGAACAATTTTGTCGATTCGACATGATCCTGAACAATTTTGTTGATGCGACATGATCCTGAACAATTTTGTTGATGCGACATGATCCTGAACAATTTTGTCGATTCGACATGATCCTGAACAATTTTGTCGATTCGACATGATCCTGAACAATTTTGTTGATGCGACATGATCCTGAACAATTTTGTCGATTCGACATGATCCTGAACAATTTTGTTGATGCGACATGATCCTGAACAATTTTGTCGATTCGACATGATCCTGAACAATTTTGTTGATGCGACATGATCCTGAACAATTTTGTTGATGCGACATGATCCTGAACAATTTTGTTGATGCGACATGATCCTGAACAATTTTGTCGATTCGACATGATCCTGAACAATTTTGTTGATGCGACATGATCCTGAACAATTTTGTCGATTCGACATGATCCTGAACAATTTTGTTGATGCGACATGATCCTGAACAATTTTGTTGATGCGACATGATCCTGAACAATTTTGTCGATTCGACATGATCCTGAACAATTTTGTTGATGCGACATGATCCTGAACAATTTTGTCGATTCGACATGATCCTGAACAATTTTGTTGATGCGACATGATCCTGAACAATTTTGTCGATTCGACATGATCCTGAACAATTTTGTCGATTCGACATGATCCTGAACAATTTTGTCGATTCGACATGATCCTGAACAATTTTGTTGATGCGACATGATCCTGAACAATTTTGTTGATGCGACATGATCCTGAACAATTTTGTCGATTCAACATGATCCTGAACAATTTTGTTGATGCGACATGATCCTGAACAATTTTGTCGATTCGACATGATCCTGAACAATTTTGTTGATGCGACATGATCCTGAACAATTTTGTCGATTCAACATGATCCTGAACAATTTTGTTGATGCGACATGATCCTGAACAATTTTGTTGATGCGACATGATCCTGAACAATTTTGTCGATTCAACATGATCCTGAACAATTTTGTTGATGCGACATGATCCTGAACAATTTTGTCGATTCGACATGATCCTGAACAATTTTGTTGATGCGACATGATCCTGAACAATTTTGTCGATTCGACATGATCCTGAACAATTTTGTTGATGCGACATGATCCTGAACAATTTTGTCGATTCAACATGATCCTGAACAATTTTGTTGATGCGACATGATCCTGAACAATTTTGTTGATTCAACATGATCCTGAACAATTTTGTTGATGCGACATGATCCTGAACAATTTTGTTGATGCGACATGATCCTGAACAATTTTGTCGATTCAACATGATCCTGAACAATTTTGTTGATGCGACATGATCCTGAACAATTTTGTCGATTCAACATGATCCTGAACAATTTTGTTGATGCGACATGATCCTGAACAATTTTGTCGATTCAACATGATCCTGAACAATTTTGTTGATGCGACATGATCCTGAACAATTTTGTTGATGCGACATGATCCTGAACAATTTTGTCGATTCGACATGATCCTGAACAATTTTGTTGATGCGACATGATCCTGAACAATTTTGTTGATGCGACATGATCCTGAACAATTTTGTCGATTCGACATGATCCTGAACAATTTTGTCGATTCGACATGATCCTGAACAATTTTGTTGATGCGACATGATCCTGAACAATTTTGTCGATTCGACATGATCCTGAACAATTTTGTTGATGCGACATGATCCTGAACAATTTTGTTGATGCGACATGATCCTGAACAATTTTGTCGATTCGACATGATCCTGAACAATTTTGTCGATTCGACATGATCCTGAACAATTTTGTTGATGCGACATGATCCTGAACAATTTTGTCGATTCAACATGATCCTGAACAATTTTGTTGATGCGACATGATCCTGAACAATTTTGTTGATGCGACATGATCCTGAACAATTTTGTCGATTCAACATGATCCTGAACAATTTTGTTGATGCGACATGATCCTGAACAATTTTGTCGATTAGACATGATCCTGAACAATTTTGTTGATGCGACATGATCCTGAACAATTTTGTCGATTCGACATGATCCTGAACAATTTTGTTGATGCGACATGATCCTGAACAATTTTGTCGATTCAACATGATCCTGAACAATTTTGTTGATGCGACATGATCCTGAACAATTTTGTTGATTCAACATGATCCTGAACAATTTTGTTGATGCGACATGATCCTGAACAATTTTGTTGATGCGACATGATCCTGAACAATTTTGTCGATTCAACATGATCCTGAACAATTTTGTTGATGCGACATGATCCTGAACAATTTTGTCGATTCAACATGATCCTGAACAATTTTGTTGATGCGACATGATCCTGAACAATTTTGTCGATTCAACATGATCCTGAACAATTTTGTTGATGCGACATGATCCTGAACAATTTTGTTGATGCGACATGATCCTGAACAATTTTGTCGATTCGACATGATCCTGAACAATTTTGTTGATGCGACATGATCCTGAACAATTTTGTTGATGCGACATGATCCTGAACAATTTTGTCGATTCGACATGATCCTGAATAATTTTGTCGATTCGACATGATCCTGAACAATTTTGTTGATGCGACATGATCCTGAACAATTTTGTCGATTCGACATGATCCTGAACAATTTTGTCGATTCGACATGATCCTGAACAATTTTGTTGATTCGACATGATCCTGAACAATTTTGTTGATGCGACATGATCCTGAACAATTTTGTTGATGCGACATGATCCTGAACAATTTTGTTGATGCGACATGATCCTGAACAATTTTGTCGATTCGACATGATCCTGAACAATTTTGTTGATGCGACATGATCCTGAACAATTTTGTTGATGCGACATGATCCTGAACAATTTTGTCGATTCGACATGATCCTGAACAATTTTGTTGATGCGACATGATCCTGAACAATTTTGTTGATTCGACATGATCCTGAACAATTTTGTTGATGCGACATGATCCTGAACAATTTTGTCGATTCGACATGATCCTGAACAATTTTGTCGATTCGACATGATCCTGAACAATTTTGTTGATGCGACATGATCCTGAACAATTTTGTCGATTCGACATGATCCTGAACAATTTTGTCGATTCGACATGATCCTGAACAATTTTGTCGATTCGACATGATCCTGAACAATTTTGTTGATGCGACATGATCCTGAACAATTTTGTTGATGCGACATGATCCTGAACAATTTTGTTGATGCGACATGATCCTGAACAATTTTGTCGATTCGACATGATCCTGAACAATTTTGTTGATGCGACATGATCCTGAACAATTTTGTTGATGCGACATGATCCTGAACAATTTTGTCGATTCGACATGATCCTGAACAATTTTGTTGATGCGACATGATCCTGAACAATTTTGTTGATGCGACATGATCCTGAACAATTTTGTCGATTCGACATGATCCTGAACAATTTTGTCGATTCGACATGATCCTGAACAATTTTGTTGATGCGACATGATCCTGAACAATTTTGTCGATTCGACATGATCCTGAACAATTTTGTCGATTCGACATGATCCTGAACAATTTTGTCGATTCGACATGATCCTGAACAATTTTGTTGATGCGACATGATCCTGAACAATTTTGTTGATGCGACATGATCCTGAACAATTTTGTCGATTCGACATGATCCTGAACAATTTTGTTGATGCGACATGATCCTGAACAATTTTGTTGATGCGACATGATCCTGAACAATTTTGTCGATTCGACATGATCCTGAACAATTTTGTCGATTCGACATGATCCTGAACAATTTTGTTGATGCGACATGATCCTGAACAATTTTGTCGATTCGACATGATCCTGAACAATTTTGTCGATTCGACATGATCCTGAACAATTTTGTCGATTCGACATGATCCTGAACAATTTTGTTGATGCGACATGATCCTGAACAATTTTGTTGATGCGACATGATCCTGAACAATTTTGTTGATGCGACATGATCCTGAACAATTTTGTCGATTCGACATGATCCTGAACAATTTTGTTGATGCGACATGATCCTGAACAATTTTGTTGATTCGACATGATCCTGAACAATTTTGTTGATGCGACATGATCCTGAACAATTTTGTCGATTCGACATGATCCTGAACAATTTTGTCGATGCGACATGATCCTGAACAATTTTGTTGATGCGACATGATCCTGAACAATTTTGTTGATGCGACATGATCCTGAACAATTTTGTTGATTCGACATGATCCTGAACAATTTTGTTGATGCGACATGATCCTGAACAATTTTGTCGATGCGACATGATCCTGAACAATTTTGTTGATGCGACATGATCCTGAACAATTTTGTTGATGCGACATGATCCTGAACAATTTTGTTGATTCGACATGATCCTGAACAATTTTGTTGATGCGACATGATCCTGAACAATTTTGTCGATTCGACATGATCCTGAACAATTTTGTTGATGCGACATGATCCTGAACAATTTTGTCGATTCGACATGATCCTGAACAATTTTGTTGATGCGACATGATCCTGGACAATTTTGTCGATTCGACATGATCCTGAACAATTTTGTCGATGCGACATGATCCTGAACAATTTTGTTGATGCGACATGATCCTGAACAATTTTGTCGATTCGACATGATCCTGAACAATTTTGTTGATGCGACATGATCCTGAACAATTTTGTCGATTCGACATGATCCTGAACAATTTTGTTGATGCGACATGATCCTGAACAATTTTGTCGATTCGACATGATCCTGAACAATTTTGTTGATGCGACATGATCCTGAACAATTTTGTCGATTCGACATGATCCTGAACAATTTTGTCGATTCGACATGATCCTGAACAATTTTGTTGATGCGACATGATCCTGAACAATTTTGTCGATTCGACATGATCCTGAACAATTTTGTCGATTCGACATGATCCTGAACAATTTTGTTGATGCGACATGATCCTGAACAATTTTGTCGATTCGACATGATCCTGAACAATTTTGTTGATGCGACATGATCCTGAACAATTTTGTCGATTCGACATGATCCTGAACAATTTTGTTGATGCGACATGATCCTGAACAATTTTGTCGATTCGACATGATCCTGAACAATTTTGTCGATTCGACATGATCCTGAACAATTTTGTTGATGCGACATGATCCTGAACAATTTTGTCGATTCGACATGATCCTGAACAATTTTGTCGATTCGACATGATCCTGAACAATTTTGTCGATTCGACATGATCCTGAACAATTTTGTTGATGCGACATGATCCTGAACAATTTTGTTGATGCGACATGATCCTGAACAATTTTGTTGATGCGACATGATCCTGAACAATTTTGTCGATTCGACATGATCCTGAACAATTTTGTTGATGCGACATGATCCTGAACAATTTTGTTGATTCGACATGATCCTGAACAATTTTGTTGATTCGACATGATCCTGAACAATTTTGTCGATTCGACATGATCCTGAACAATTTTGTTGATGCGACATGATCCTGAACAATTTTGTCGATTCGACATGATCCTGAACAATTTTGTTGATGCGACATGATCCTGAACAATTTTGTTGATTCGACATGATCCTGAACAATTTTGTTGATTCGACATGATCCTGAACAATTTTGTTGATGCGACATGATCCTGAACAATTTTGTCGATTCGACATGATCCTGAACAATTTTGTCGATTCGACATGATCCTGAACAATTTTGTTGATTCGACATGATCCTGAACAATTTTGTCGATTCGACATGATCCTGAACAATTTTGTTGATGCGACATGATCCTGAACAATTTTGTCGATTCGACATGATCCTGAACAATTTTGTTGATGCGACATGATCCTGAACAATTTTGTCGATTCGACATGATCCTGAACAATTTTGTTGATTCGACATGATCCTGAACAATTTTGTTGATGCGACATGATCCTGAACAATTTTGTTGATTCGACATGATCCTGAACAATTTTGTTGATTCGACATGATCCTGAACAATTTTGTCGATTCGACATGATCCTGAACAATTTTGTTGATGCGACATGATCCTGAACAATTTTGTCGATTCGACATGATCCTGAACAATTTTGTTGATGCGACATGATCCTGAACAATTTTGTTGATTCGACATGATCCTGAACAATTTTGTTGATTCGACATGATCCTGAACAATTTTGTTGATGCGACATGATCCTGAACAATTTTGTCGATTCGACATGATCCTGAACAATTTTGTCGATTCGACATGATCCTGAACAATTTTGTTGATTCGACATGATCCTGAACAATTTTGTCGATTCGACATGATCCTGAACAATTTTGTTGATGCGACATGATCCTGAACAATTTTGTCGATTCGACATGATCCTGAACAATTTTGTTGATGCGACATGATCCTGAACAATTTTGTCGATTCGACATGATCCTGAACAATTTTGTCGATGCGACATGATCCTGAACAATTTTGTTGATGCGACATGATCCTGAACAATTTTGTTGATGCGACATGATCCTGAACAATTTTGTTGATTCGACATGATCCTGAACAATTTTGTCGATGCGACATGATCCTGAACAATTTTGTTGATTCGACATGATCCTGAACAATTTTGTCGATGCGACATGATCCTGAACAATTTTGTTGATGCGACATGATCCTGAACAATTTTGTTGATTCGACATGATCCTGAACAATTTTGTTGATTCGACATGATCCTGAACAATTTTGTTGATGCGACATGATCCTGAACAATTTTGTCGATTCGACATGATCCTGAACAATTTTGTTGATGCGACATGATCCTGAACAATTTTGTCGATTCGACATGATCCTGAACAATTTTGTCGATGCGACATGATCCTGAACAATTTTGTTGATGCGACATGATCCTGAACAATTTTGTCGATTCGACATGATCCTGAACAATTTTGTTGATGCGACATGATCCTGAACAATTTTGTCGATTCGACATGATCCTGAACAATTTTGTTGATGCGACATGATCCTGAACAATTTTGTCGATTCGACATGATCCTGAACAATTTTGTTGATGCGACATGATCCTGAACAATTTTGTCGATTCGACATGATCCTGAACAATTTTGTCGATTCGACATGATCCTGAACAATTTTGTTGATGCGACATGATCCTGAACAATTTTGTCGATTCGACATGATCCTGAACAATTTTGTCGATTCGACATGATCCTGAACAATTTTGTTGATGCGACATGATCCTGAACAATTTTTTTGATGCGACATGATCCTGAACAATTTTGTCGATTCGACATGATCCTGAACAATTTTGTCGATTCGACATGATCCTGAACAATTTTGTTGATGCGACATGATCCTGAACAATTTTTTTGATGCGACATGATCCTGAACAATTTTGTCGATTCGACATGATCCTGAACAATTTTGTTGATGCGACATGATCCTGAACAATTTTGTTGATGCGACATGATCCTGAACAATTTTGTTGATGCGACATTATCCTGAACAATTTTGTCGATTCGACATGATCCTGAACAATTTTGTCGATTCGACATGATCCTGAACAATTTTGTTGATGCGACATGATCCTGAACAATTTTGTCGATTCGACATGATCCTGAACAATTTTGTCGATTCGACATGATCCTGAACAATTTTGTTGATGCGACATGATCCTGAACAATTTTGTTGATGCGACATGATCCTGAACAATTTTGTCGATTCGACATGATCCTGAACAATTTTGTCGATTCGACATGATCCTGAACAATTTTGTTGATGCGACATGATCCTGAACAATTTTGTTGATGCGACATGATCCTGAACAATTTTGTCGATTCGACATGATCCTGAACAATTTTGTCGATTCGACATGATCCTGAACAATTTTGTTGATGCGACATGATCCTGAACAATTTTGTTGATGCGACATGATCCTGAACAATTTTGTTGATGCGACATGATCCTGAACAATTTTGTCGATTCGACATGATCCTGAACAATTTTGTTGATGCGAAATGATCCTGAACAATTTTGTCGATTCGACATGATCCTGAACAATTTTGTCGATTCGACATGATCCTGAACAATTTTGTTGATGCGACATGATCCTGAACAATTTTGTCGATTCGACATGATCCTGAACAATTTTGTCGATTCGACATGATCCTGAACAATTTTGTTGATGCGACATGATCCTGAACAATTTTGTTGATGCGACATGATCCTGAACAATTTTGTCGATTCGACATGATCCTGAACAATTTTGTTGATGCGACATGATCCTGAACAATTTTGTCGATTCGACATGATCCTGAACAATTTTGTCGATTCGACATGATCCTGAACAATTTTGTTGATGCGACATGATCCTGAACAATTTTGTTGATGCGACATGATCCTGAACAATTTTGTCGATTCGACATGATCCTGAACAATTTTGTCGATGCGACATGATCCTGAACAATTTTGTTGATGCGAAATGATCCTGAACAATTTTGTCGATTCGACATGATCCTGAACAATTTTGTCGATTCGACATGATCCTGAACAATTTTGTTGATGCGACATGATCCTGAACAATTTTGTCGATTCGACATGATCCTGAACAATTTTGTCGATTCGACATGATCCTGAACAATTTTGTTGATGCGACATGATCCTGAACAATTTTGTTGATGCGACATGATCCTGAACAATTTTGTCGATTCGACATGATCCTGAACAATTTTGTTGATGCGACATGATCCTGAACAATTTTGTCGATTCGACATGATCCTGAACAATTTTGTTGATGCGACATGATCCTGAACAATTTTGTCGATTCGACATGATCCTGAACAATTTTGTTGATGCGACATGATCCTGAACAATTTTGTCGATTCGACATGATCCTGAACAATTTTGTTGATGCGACATGATCCTGAACAATTTTGTCGATTCAACATGATCCTGAACAATTTTGTTGATGCGACATGATCCTGAACAATTTTGTTGATGCGACATGATCCTGAACAATTTTGTCGATTCGACATGATCCTGAACAATTTTGTTGATGCGACATGATCCTGAACAATTTTGTTGATGCGACATGATCCTGAACAATTTTGTCGATTCGACATGATCCTGAACAATTTTGTTGATGCGACATGATCCTGAACAATTTTGTTGATGCGACATGATCCTGAACAATTTTGTTGATGCGACATGATCCTGAACAATTTTGTTGATGCGACATGATCCTGAACAATTTTGTTGATGCGACATGATCCTGAACAATTTTGTCGATTCGACATGATCCTGAACAATTTTGTCGATTCGACATGATCCTGAACAATTTTGTTGATGCGACATGATCCTGAACAATTTTGTCGATTCGACATGATCCTGAACAATTTTGTCGATTCGACATGATCCTGAACAATTTTGTTGATGCGACATGATCCTGAACAATTTTGTTGATGCGACATGATCCTGAACAATTTTGTCGATTCGACATGATCCTGAACAATTTTGTTGATGCGACATGATCCTGAACAATTTTGTTGATGCGACATGATCCTGAACAATTTTGTCGATTCGACATGATCCTGAACAATTTTGTCGATTCGACATGATCCTGAACAATTTTGTTGATGCGACATGATCCTGAACAATTTTGTCGATTCGACATGATCCTGAACAATTTTGTCGATTCGACATGATCCTGAACAATTTTGTTGATGCGACATGATCCTGAACAATTTTGTTGATGCGACATGATCCTGAACAATTTTGTTGATGCGACATGATCCTGAACAATTTTGTTGATGCGACATGATCCTGAACAATTTTGTTGATGCGACATGATCCTGAACAATTTTGTTGATGCGACATGATCCTGAACAATTTTGTCGATTCGACATGATCCTGAACAATTTTGTCGATTCGACATGATCCTGAACAATTTTGTTGATGCGACATGATCCTGAACAATTTTGTTGATGCGACATGATCCTGAACAATTTTGTCGATTCGACATGATCCTGAACAATTTTGTCGATTCGACATGATCCTGAACAATTTTGTTGATGCGACATGATCCTGAACAATTTTGTTGATGCGACATGATCCTGAACAATTTTGTCGATTCGACATGATCCTGAACAATTTTGTCGATTCGACATGATCCTGAACAATTTTGTTGATGCGACATGATCCTGAACAATTTTGTTGATGCGACATGATCCTGAACAATTTTGTTGATGCGACATGATCCTGAACAATTTTGTCGATTCGACATGATCCTGAACAGTTTTGTTGATTCGACATGATCCTGAACAATTTTGTCGATTCGACATGATCCTGAACAATTTTGTTGATTCAACATGATCCTGAACAATTTTGTCGATTCGACATGATCCTGAACAATTTTGTTGATTCAACATGATCCTGAACAATTTTGTTGATGCGACATGATCCTGAACAATTTTGTTGATGCGACATGATCCTGAACAATTTTGTCGATTCGACATGATCCTGAACAATTTTGTTGATGCGAAATGATCCTGAACAATTTTGTCGATTCGACATGATCCTGAACAATTTTGTCGACTCGACATGATCCTGAACAATTTTGTTGATGCGACATGATCCTGAACAATTTTGTCGATTCGACATGATCCTGAACAATTTTGTCGATTCGACATGATCCTGAACAATTTTGTTGATGCGACATGATCCTGAACAATTTTGTTGATGCGACATGATCCTGAACAATTTTGTCGATTCGACATGATCCTGAACAATTTTGTTGATGCGACATGATCCTGAACAATTTTGTCGATTCGACATGATCCTGAACAATTTTGTCGATTCGACATGATCCTGAACAATTTTGTTGATGCGACATGATCCTGAACAATTTTGTTGATGCGACATGATCCTGAACAATTTTTGTCGATTCGACATGATCCTGAACAATTTTGTCGATGCGACATGATCCTGAACAATTTTGTTGATGCGAAATGATCCTGAACAATTTTGTCGATTCGACATGATCCTGAACAATTTTGTCGATTCGACATGATCCTGAACAATTTTGTTGATGCGACATGATCCTGAACAATTTTGTCGATTCGACATGATCCTGAACAATTTTGTCGATTCGACATGATCCTGAACAATTTTGTTGATGCGACATGATCCTGAACAATTTTGTTGATGCGACATGATCCTGAACAATTTTGTCGATTCGACATGATCCTGAACAATTTTGTTGATGCGACATGATCCTGAACAATTTTGTCGATTCGACATGATCCTGAACAATTTTGTTGATGCGACATGATCCTGAAACAATTTTGTCGATTCGACATGATCCTGAACAATTTTGTTGATGCGACATGATCCTGAACAATTTTGTCGATTCGACATGATCCTGAACAATTTTGTTGATGCGACATGATCCTGAACAATTTTGTCGATTCAACATGATCCTGAACAATTTTGTTGATGCGACATGATCCTGAACAATTTTGTTGATGCGACATGATCCTGAACAATTTTGTCGATTCGACATGATCCTGAACAATTTTGTTGATGCGACATGATCCTGAACAATTTTGTTGATGCGACATGATCCTGAACAATTTTGTCGATTCGACATGATCCTGAACAATTTTGTTGATGCGACATGATCCTGAAACAATTTTGTTGATGCGACATGATCCTGAACAATTTTGTTGATGCGACATGATCCTGAACAATTTTGTTGATGCGACATGATCCTGAACAATTTTTGTTGATGCGACATGATCCTGAACAATTTTGTCGATTCGACATGATCCTGAACAATTTTGTCGATTCGACATGATCCTGAACAATTTTGTTGATGCGACATGATCCTGAACAATTTTGTCGATTCGACATGATCCTGAACAATTTTGTCGATTCGACATGATCCTGAACAATTTTGTTGATGCGACATGATCCTGAACAATTTTGTTGATGCGACATGATCCTGAACAATTTTGTCGATTCGACATGATCCTGAACAATTTTGTTGATGCGACATGATCCTGAACAATTTTGTTGATGCGACATGATCCTGAACAATTTTGTCGATTCGACATGATCCTGAACAATTTTGTCGATTCGACATGATCCTGAACAATTTTGTTGATGCGACATGATCCTGAACAATTTTGTCGATTCGACATGATCCTGAACAATTTTGTCGATTCGACATGATCCTGAACAATTTTGTTGATGCGACATGATCCTGAACAATTTTGTTGATGCGACATGATCCTGAACAATTTTGTTGATGCGACATGATCCTGAACAATTTTGTTGATGCGACATGATCCTGAACAATTTTGTTGATGCGACATGATCCTGAACAATTTTGTTGATGCGACATGATCCTGAACAATTTTGTCGATTCGACATGATCCTGAACAATTTTGTCGATTCGACATGATCCTGAACAATTTTGTTGATGCGACATGATCCTGAACAATTTTGTTGATGCGACATGATCCTGAACAATTTTGTCGATTCGACATGATCCTGAACAATTTTGTCGATTCGACATGATCCTGAACAATTTTGTTGATGCGACATGATCCTGAACAATTTTGTTGATGCGACATGATCCTGAACAATTTTGTCGATTCGACATGATCCTGAACAATTTTGTCGATTCGACATGATCCTGAACAATTTTGTTGATGCGACATGATCCTGAACAATTTTGTTGATGCGACATGATCCTGAACAATTTTGTTGATGCGACATGATCCTGAACAATTTTGTTGATGCGACATGATCCTGAACAATTTTGTTGATGCGACATGATCCTGAACAATTTTGTCGATTCGACATGATCCTGAACAATTTTGTCGATTCGACATGATCCTGAACAATTTTGTTGATGCGACATGATCCTGAACAATTTTGTCGATTCGACATGATCCTGAACAATTTTGTCGATTCGACATGATCCTGAACAATTTTGTTGATGCGACATGATCCTGAACAATTTTGTTGATGCGACATGATCCTGAACAATTTTGTTGATGCGACATGATCCTGAACAATTTTGTCGATTCGACATGATCCTGAACAATTTTGTCGATTCGACATGATCCTGAACAATTTTGTTGATGCGACATGATCCTGAACAATTTTGTTGATGCGACATGATCCTGAACAATTTTGTTGATGCGACATGATCCTGAACAATTTTGTTGATGCGACATGATCCTGAACAATTTTGTCGATTCGACATGATCCTGAACAATTTTGTCGATTCGACATGATCCTGAACAATTTTGTTGATGCGACATGATCCTGAACAATTTTGTTGATGCGACATGATCCTGAACAATTTTGTTGATGCGACATGATCCTGAACAATTTTGTTGATGCGACATGATCCTGAACAATTTTGTCGATTCGACATGATCCTGAACAATTTTGTCGATTCGACATGATCCTGAACAATTTTGTTGATGCGACATGATCCTGAACAATTTTGTTGATGCGACATGATCCTGAACAATTTTGTTGATGCGACATGATCCTGAACAATTTTGTTGATGCGACATGATCCTGAACAATTTTGTCGATTCGACATGATCCTGAACAATTTTGTCGATTCGACATGATCCTGAACAATTTTGTTGATGCGACATGATCCTGAACAATTTTGTCGATTCGACATGATCCTGAACAATTTTGTCGATTCGACATGATCCTGAACAATTTTGTTGATGCGACATGATCCTGAACAATTTTGTTGATGCGACATGATCCTGAACAATTTTGTTGATGCGACATGATCCTGAACAATTTTGTTGATGCGACATGATCCTGAACAATTTTGTTGATGCGACATGATCCTGAACAATTTTGTCGATTCGACATGATCCTGAACAATTTTGTCGATTCGACATGATCCTGAACAATTTTGTTGATGCGACATGATCCTGAACAATTTTGTCGATTCGACATGATCCTGAACAATTTTGTCGATTCGACATGATCCTGAACAATTTTGTTGATGCGACATGATCCTGAACAATTTTGTTGATGCGACATGATCCTGAACAATTTTGTTGATGCGACATGATCCTGAACAATTTTGTCGATTCGACATGATCCTGAACAATTTTGTCGATTCGACATGATCCTGAACAATTTTGTTGATGCGACATGATCCTGAACAATTTTGTTGATGCGACATGATCCTGAACAATTTTGTTGATGCGACATGATCCTGAACAATTTTGTTGATGCGACATGATCCTGAACAATTTTGTCGATTCGACATGATCCTGAACAATTTTGTCGATTCGACATGATCCTGAACAATTTTGTTGATGCGACATGATCCTGAACAATTTTGTTGATGCGACATGATCCTGAACAATTTTGTTGATGCGACATGATCCTGAACAATTTTGTTGATGCGACATGATCCTGAACAATTTTGTCGATTCGACATGATCCTGAACAATTTTGTCGATTCGACATGATCCTGAACAATTTTGTTGATGCGACATGATCCTGAACAATTTTGTTGATGCGACATGATCCTGAACAATTTTGTTGATGCGACATGATCCTGAACAATTTTGTTGATGCGACATGATCCTGAACAATTTTGTCGATTCGACATGATCCTGAACAATTTTGTCGATTCGACATGATCCTGAACAATTTTGTTGATGCGACATGATCCTGAACAATTTTGTCGATTCGACATGATCCTGAACAATTTTGTCGATTCGACATGATCCTGAACAATTTTGTTGATGCGACATGATCCTGAACAATTTTGTTGATGCGACATGATCCTGAACAATTTTGTTGATGCGACATGATCCTGAACAATTTTGTCGATTCGACATGATCCTGAACAATTTTGTCGATTCGACATGATCCTGAACAATTTTGTTGATGCGACATGATCCTGAACAATTTTGTTGATGCGACATGATCCTGAACAATTTTGTTGATGCGACATGATCCTGAACAATTTTGTTGATGCGACATGATCCTGAACAATTTTGTTGATGCGACATGATCCTGAACAATTTTGTTGATGCGACATGATCCTGAACAATTTTGTCGATTCGACATGATCCTGAACAATTTTGTCGATTCGACATGATCCTGAACAATTTTGTTGATGCGACATGATCCTGAACAATTTTGTCGATTCGACATGATCCTGAACAATTTTGTCGATTCGACATGATCCTGAACAATTTTGTTGATGCGACATGATCCTGAACAATTTTGTTGATGCGACATGATCCTGAACAATTTTGTTGATGCGACATGATCCTGAACAATTTTGTCGATTCAACATGATCCTGAACAATTTTGTCGATTCGACATGATCCTGAACAATTTTGTTGATGCGACATGATCCTGAACAATTTTGTTGATGCGACATGATCCTGAACAATTTTGTTGATGCGACATGATCCTGAACAATTTTGTTGATGCGACATGATCCTGAACAATTTTGTCGATTCGACATGATCCTGAACAATTTTGTCGATTCGACATGATCCTGAACAATTTTGTTGATGCGACATGATCCTGAACAATTTTGTTGATGCGACATGATCCTGAACAATTTTGTTGATGCGACATGATCCTGAACAATTTTGTTGATGCGACATGATCCTGAACAATTTTGTTGATGCAACATGATCCTGAACAATTTTTGTTGATGCGACATGATCCTGAACAATTTTGTCGATTCGACATGATCCTGAACAATTTTGTCGATTCGACATGATCCTGAACAATTTTGTTGATGCGACATGATCCTGAACAATTTTGTCGATTCGACATGATCCTGAACAATTTTGTCGATTCGACATGATCCTGAACAATTTTGTTGATGCGACATGATCCTGAACAATTTTGTTGATGCGACATGATCCTGAACAATTTTGTTGATGCGACATGATCCTGAACAATTTTGTCGATTCGACATGATCCTGAACAATTTTGTCGATTCGACATGATCCTGAACAATTTTGTTGATGCGACATGATCCTGAACAATTTTGTTGATGCGACATGATCCTGAACAATTTTGTCGATGCGACATGATCCTGAACAATTTTGTTGATGCGACATGATCCTGAACAATTTTGTCGATTCGACATGATCCTGAACAATTTTGTCGATTCGACATGATCCTGAACAATTTTGTTGATGCGACATGATCCTGAACAATTTTTGTTGATGCGACATGATCCTGAACAATTTTGTTGATGCGACATGATCCTGAACAATTTTGTTGATGCGACATGATCCTGAACAATTTTGTCGATTCGACATGATCCTGAACAATTTTGTCGATTCGACATGATCCTGAACAATTTTGTTGATGCGACATGATCCTGAACAATTTTGTCGATTCGACATGATCCTGAACAATTTTGTCGATTCGACATGATCCTGAACAATTTTGTTGATGCGACATGATCCTGAACAATTTTGTCGATTCGACATGATCCTGAACAATTTTTGTCGATTCGACATGATCCTGAACAATTTTGTTGATGCGACATGATCCTGAACAATTTTGTCGATTCGACATGATCCTGAACAATTTTGTTGATTCGACATGATCCTGAACAATTTTGTTGATGCGACATGATCCTGAACAATTTTTGTTGATGCGACATGATCCTGAACAATTTTGTTGATGCGACATGATCCTGAACAATTTTGTTGATGCGACATGATCCTGAACAATTTTTGTTGATGCGACATGATCCTGAACAATTTTGTCGATTCGACATGATCCTGAACAATTTTTGTCGATTCGACATGATCCTGAACAATTTTGTTGATGCGACATGATCCTGAACAAATTTTGTCGATTCGACATGATCCTGAACAATTTTGTCGATTCGACATGATCCTGAACAATTTTGTCGATTCGACATGATCCTGAACAATTTTGTCGATTCGACATGATCCTGAACAATTTTGTTGATGCGACATGATCCTGAACAATTTTGTCGTTCGACATGATCCTGAACAATTTTGTCGATTCGACATGATCCTGAACAATTTTGTTGATGCGACATGATCCTGAACAATTTTGTCGATTCGACATGATCCTGAACAATTTTGTTGATGCGACATGATCCTGAACAATTTTGTTGATGCGACATGATCCTGAACAATTTTGTTGATGCGACATGATCCTGAACAATTTTGTTGATGCGACATGATCCTGAACAATTTTGTTGATGCGACATGATCCTGAACAATTTTGTTGATGCGACATGATCCTGAACAATTTTGTCGATTCGACATGATCCTGAACAATTTTGTCGATTCGACATGATCCTGAACAATTTTGTTGATGCGACATGATCCTGAACAATTTTGTCGATTCGACATGATCCTGAACAATTTTGTCGATTCGACATGATCCTGAACAATTTTGTTGATGCGACATGATCCTGAACAATTTTGTCGATTCGACATGATCCTGAACAATTTTGTCGATTCGACATGATCCTGAACAATTTTGTTGATGCGACATGATCCTGAACAATTTTGTCGATTCGACATGATCCTGAACAATTTTGTCGATTCGACATGATCCTGAACAATTTTGTTGATGCGACATGATCCTGAACAATTTTGTCGATTCGACATGATCCTGAACAATTTTGTCGATTCGACATGATCCTGAACAATTTTGTTGATGCGACATGATCCTGAACAATTTTGTCGATTCGACATGATCCTGAACAATTTTGTCGATTCGACATGATCCTGAACAATTTTGTTGATGCGACATGATCCTGAACAATTTTGTTGATGCGACATGATCCTGAACAATTTTGTTGATGCGACATGATCCTGAACAATTTTGTCGATTCGACATGATCCTGAACAATTTTGTCGATTCGACATGATCCTGAACAATTTTGTTGATGCGACATGATCCTGAACAATTTTGTTGATGCGACATGATCCTGAACAATTTTGTCGATTCGACATGATCCTGAACAATTTTGTCGATTCGACATGATCCTGAACAATTTTGTTGATGCGACATGATCCTGAACAATTTTGTTGATGCGACATGATCCTGAACAATTTTGTTGATTCGACATGATCCTGAACAATTTTGTCGATTCGACATGATCCTGAACAATTTTGTTGATGCGACATGATCCTGAACAATTTTGTTGATGCGACATGATCCTGAACAATTTTGTCGATTCGACATGATCCTGAACAATTTTGTTGATGCGACATGATCCTGAACAATTTTGTCGATTCGACATGATCCTGAACAATTTTGTCGATTCGACATGATCCTGAACAATTTTGTTGATGCGACATGATCCTGAACAATTTTGTTGATGCGACATGATCCTGAACAATTTTGTTGATGCGACATGATCCTGAACAATTTTGTCGATTCGACATGATCCTGAACAATTTTGTCGATTCGACATGATCCTGAACAATTTTGTTGATGCGACATGATCCTGAACAATTTTGTTGATGCGACATGATCCTGAACAATTTTGTTGATGCGACATGATCCTGAACAATTTTGTTGATGCGACATGATCCTGAACAATTTTGTCGATTCGACATGATCCTGAACAATTTTGTCGATTCGACATGATCCTGAACAATTTTGTTGATGCGACATGATCCTGAACAATTTTGTTGATGCGACATGATCCTGAACAATTTTGTCGATTCGACATGATCCTGAACAATTTTGTCGATTCGACATGATCCTGAACAATTTTGTCGATTCGACATGATCCTGAACAATTTTGTTGATTCGACATGATCCTGAACAATTTTGTCGATTCGACATGATCCTGAACAATTTTGTCGATTCGACATGATCCTGAACAATTTTGTCGATTCGACATGATCCTGAACAATTTTGTTGATGCGACATGATCCTGAACAATTTTGTCGATTCGACATGATCCTGAACAATTTTGTTGATGCGACATGATCCTGAACAATTTTGTCGATTCGACATGATCCTGAACAATTTTGTCGATTCGACATGATCCTGAACAATTTTGTTGATGCGACATGATCCTGAACAATTTTGTTGATGCGACATGATCCTGAACAATTTTGTTGATGCGACATGATCCTGAACAATTTTGTCGATTCGACATGATCCTGAACAATTTTGTCGATTCGACATGATCCTGAACAATTTTGTTGATGCGACATGATCCTGAACAATTTTGTTGATGCGACATGATCCTGAACAATTTTGTTGATGCGACATGATCCTGAACAATTTTGTTGATGCGACATGATCCTGAACAATTTTGTCGATTCGACATGATCCTGAACAATTTTGTCGATTCGACATGATCCTGAACAATTTTGTTGATGCGACATGATCCTGAACAATTTTGTTGATGCGACATGATCCTGAACAATTTTGTCGATTCGACATGATCCTGAACAATTTTGTTGATGCGACATGATCCTGAACAATTTTGTCGATTCGACATGATCCTGAACAATTTTGTCGATTCGACATGATCCTGAACAATTTTGTTGATGCGACATGATCCTGAACAATTTTGTTGATGCGACATGATCCTGAACAATTTTGTTGATGCGACATGATCCTGAACAATTTTGTCGATTCGACATGATCCTGAACAATTTTGTCGATTCGACATGATCCTGAACAATTTTGTTGATGCGACATGATCCTGAACAATTTTGTCGATTCGACATGATCCTGAACAATTTTGTCGATTCGACATGATCCTGAACAATTTTGTTGATGCGACATGATCCTGAACAATTTTGTCGATTCGACATGATCCTGAACAATTTTGTCGATTCGACATGATCCTGAACAATTTTGTCGATGCGACATGATCCTGAACAATTTTGTCGATTCGACATGATCCTGAACAATTTTGTTGATTCGACATGATCCTGAACAATTTTGTCGATTCGACATGATCCTGAACAATTTTGTTGATGCGACATGATCCTGAACAATTTTGTTGATGCGACATGATCCTGAACAATTTTGTCGATTCGACATGATCCTGAACAATTTTGTCGATTCGACATGATCCTGAACAATTTTGTCGATTCGACATGATCCTGAACAATTTTGTTGATGCGACATGATCCTGAACAATTTTGTTGATGCGACATGATCCTGAACAATTTTGTCGATTCGACATGATCCTGAACAATTTTGTCGATTCGACATGATCCTGAACAATTTTGTTGATGCGACATGATCCTGAACAATTTTGTTGATGCGACATGATCCTGAACAATTTTGTTGATTCGACATGATCCTGAACAATTTTGTCGATTCGACATGATCCTGAACAATTTTGTTGATGCGACATGATCCTGAACAATTTTGTTGATGCGACATGATCCTGAACAATTTTGTCGATTCGACATGATCCTGAACAATTTTGTTGATGCGACATGATCCTGAACAATTTTGTCGATTCGACATGATCCTGAACAATTTTGTCGATTCGACATGATCCTGAACAATTTTGTTGATGCGACATGATCCTGAACAATTTTGTTGATGCGACATGATCCTGAACAATTTTGTTGATGCGACATGATCCTGAACAATTTTGTCGATTCGACATGATCCTGAACAATTTTGTCGATTCGACATGATCCTGAACAATTTTGTTGATGCGACATGATCCTGAACAATTTTGTTGATGCGACATGATCCTGAACAATTTTGTTGATGCGACATGATCCTGAACAATTTTGTTGATGCGACATGATCCTGAACAATTTTGTCGATTCGACATGATCCTGAACAATTTTGTCGATTCGACATGATCCTGAACAATTTTGTTGATGCGACATGATCCTGAACAATTTTGTTGATGCGACATGATCCTGAACAATTTTGTTGATGCGACATGATCCTGAACAATTTTGTCGATTCGACATGATCCTGAACAATTTTGTCGATTCGACATGATCCTGAACAATTTTGTCGATTCGACATGATCCTGAACAATTTTGTTGATTCGACATGATCCTGAACAATTTTGTCGATTCGACATGATCCTGAACAATTTTGTTGATGCGACATGATCCTGAACAATTTTGTTGATGCGACATGATCCTGAACAATTTTGTCGATTCGACATGATCCTGAACAATTTTGTTGATTCAACATGATCCTGAACAATTTTGTTGATGCGACATGATCCTGAACAATTTTGTTGATGCGACATGATCCTGAACAATTTTGTCGATTCGACATGATCCTGAACAATTTTGTTGATTCAACATGATCCTGAACAATTTTGTTGATGCGACATGATCCTGAACAATTTTGTTGATGCGACATGATCCTGAACAATTTTGTCGATTCGACATGATCCTGAACAATTTTGTCGATTCGACATGATCCTGAACAATTTTGTTGATGCGACATGATCCTGAACAATTTTGTTGATGCGACATGATCCTGAACAATTTTGTTGATTCGACATGATCCTGAACAATTTTGTCGATTCGACATGATCCTGAACAATTTTGTTGATGCGACATGATCCTGAACAATTTTGTTGATGCGACATGATCCTGAACAATTTTGTCGATTCGACATGATCCTGAACAATTTTGTTGATGCGACATGATCCTGAACAATTTTGTCGATTCGACATGATCCTGAACAATTTTGTCGATTCGACATGATCCTGAACAATTTTGTTGATGCGACATGATCCTGAACAATTTTGTTGATGCGACATGATCCTGAACAATTTTGTTGATGCGACATGATCCTGAACAATTTTGTCGATTCGACATGATCCTGAACAATTTTGTCGATTCGACATGATCCTGAACAATTTTGTTGATGCGACATGATCCTGAACAATTTTGTTGATGCGACATGATCCTGAACAATTTTGTTGATGCGACATGATCCTGAACAATTTTGTTGATGCGACATGATCCTGAACAATTTTGTCGATTCGACATGATCCTGAACAATTTTGTCGATTCGACATGATCCTGAACAATTTTGTCGATTCGACATGATCCTGAACAATTTTGTTGATTCGACATGATCCTGAACAATTTTGTCGATTCGACATGATCCTGAACAATTTTGTTGATGCGACATGATCCTGAACAATTTTGTTGATGCGACATGATCCTGAACAATTTTGTCGATTCGACATGATCCTGAACAATTTTGTTGATTCAACATGATCCTGAACAATTTTGTTGATGCGACATGATCCTGAACAATTTTGTTGATGCGACATGATCCTGAACAATTTTGTCGATTCGACATGATCCTGAACAATTTTGTTGATTCAACATGATCCTGAACAATTTTGTTGATGCGACATGATCCTGAACAATTTTGTTGATGCGACATGATCCTGAACAATTTTGTCGATTCGACATGATCCTGAACAATTTTGTCGATTCGACATGATCCTGAACAATTTTGTTGATGCGACATGATCCTGAACAATTTTGTTGATGCGACATGATCCTGAACAATTTTGTTGATTCGACATGATCCTGAACAATTTTGTCGATTCGACATGATCCTGAACAATTTTGTTGATGCGACATGATCCTGAACAATTTTGTTGATGCGACATGATCCTGAACAATTTTGTCGATTCGACATGATCCTGAACAATTTTGTTGATGCGACATGATCCTGAACAATTTTGTCGATTCGACATGATCCTGAACAATTTTGTCGATTCGACATGATCCTGAACAATTTTGTTGATGCGACATGATCCTGAACAATTTTGTTGATGCGACATGATCCTGAACAATTTTGTTGATGCGACATGATCCTGAACAATTTTGTCGATTCGACATGATCCTGAACAATTTTGTCGATTCGACATGATCCTGAACAATTTTGTTGATGCGACATGATCCTGAACAATTTTGTTGATGCGACATGATCCTGAACAATTTTGTTGATGCGACATGATCCTGAACAATTTTGTTGATGCGACATGATCCTGAACAATTTTGTCGATTCGACATGATCCTGAACAATTTTGTCGATTCGACATGATCCTGAACAATTTTGTTGATGCGACATGATCCTGAACAATTTTGTCGATTCGACATGATCCTGAACAATTTTGTCGATTCGACATGATCCTGAACAATTTTGTTGATGCGACATGATCCTGAACAATTTTGTCGATTCGACATGATCCTGAACAATTTTGTCGATTCGACATGATCCTGAACAATTTTGTTGATGCGACATGATCCTGAACAATTTTGTTGATGCGACATGATCCTGAACAATTTTGTCGATTCGACATGATCCTGAACAATTTTGTCGATTCGACATGATCCTGAACAATTTTGTTGATGCGACATGATCCTGAACAATTTTGTCGATTCGACATGATCCTGAACAATTTTGTCGATTCGACATGATCCTGAACAATTTTGTTGATGCGACATGATCCTGAACAATTTTGTCGATTCGACATGATCCTGAACAATTTTGTCGATTCGACATGATCCTGAACAATTTTGTTGATGCGACATGATCCTGAACAATTTTGTTGATGCGACATGATCCTGAACAATTTTGTCGATTCGACATGATCCTGAACAATTTTGTCGATTCGACATGATCCTGAACAATTTTGTTGATGCGACATGATCCTGAACAATTTTGTCGATTCGACATGATCCTGAACAATTTTGTCGATTCGACATGATCCTGAACAATTTTGTTGATGCGACATGATCCTGAACAATTTTGTCGATTCGACATGATCCTGAACAATTTTGTCGATTCGACATGATCCTGAACAATTTTGTTGATGCGACATGATCCTGAACAATTTTGTCGATTCGACATGATCCTGAACAATTTTGTCGATTCGACATGATCCTGAACAATTTTGTCGATTCGACATGATCCTGAACAATTTTGTCGATTCGACATGATCCTGAACAATTTTGTTGATGCGACATGATCCTGAACAATTTTGTTGATGCGACATGATCCTGAACAATTTTGTCGATTCGACATGATCCTGAACAATTTTGTCGATTCGACATGATCCTGAACAATTTTGTTGATGCGACATGATCCTGAACAATTTTGTTGATGCGACATGATCCTGAACAATTTTGTTGATGCGACATGATCCTGAACAATTTTGTTGATGCGACATGATCCTGAACAATTTTGTCGATTCGACATGATCCTGAACAATTTTGTCGATTCGACATGATCCTGAACAATTTTGTTGATGCGACATGATCCTGAACAATTTTGTCGATTCGACATGATCCTGAACAATTTTGTCGATTCGACATGATCCTGAACAATTTTGTTGATGCGACATGATCCTGAACAATTTTGTCGATTCGACATGATCCTGAACAATTTTGTCGATTCGACATGATCCTGAACAATTTTGTCGATTCGACATGATCCTGAACAATTTTGTCGATTCGACATGATCCTGAACAATTTTGTTGATGCGACATGATCCTGAACAATTTTGTTGATGCGACATGATCCTGAACAATTTTGTCGATTCGACATGATCCTGAACAATTTTGTCGATTCGACATGATCCTGAACAATTTTGTTGATGCGACATGATCCTGAACAATTTTGTTGATGCGACATGATCCTGAACAATTTTGTTGATGCGACATGATCCTGAACAATTTTGTTGATGCGACATGATCCTGAACAATTTTGTCGATTCGACATGATCCTGAACAATTTTGTCGATTCGACATGATCCTGAACAATTTTGTTGATGCGACATGATCCTGAACAATTTTGTTGATGCGACATGATCCTGAACAATTTTGTTGATGCGACATGATCCTGAACAATTTTGTTGATGCGACATGATCCTGAACAATTTTGTCGATTCGACATGATCCTGAACAATTTTGTCGATTCGACATGATCCTGAACAATTTTGTTGATGCGACATGATCCTGAACAATTTTGTCGATTCGACATGATCCTGAACAATTTTGTCGATTCGACATGATCCTGAACAATTTTGTTGATGCGACATGATCCTGAACAATTTTGTCGATTCGACATGATCCTGAACAATTTTGTCGATTCGACATGATCCTGAACAATTTTGTCGATTCGACATGATCCTGAACAATTTTGTCGATTCGACATGATCCTGAACAATTTTGTTGATGCGACATGATCCTGAACAATTTTGTTGATGCGACATGATCCTGAACAATTTTGTCGATTCGACATGATCCTGAACAATTTTGTCGATTCGACATGATCCTGAACAATTTTGTTGATGCGACATGATCCTGAACAATTTTGTTGATGCGACATGATCCTGAACAATTTTGTTGATGCGACATGATCCTGAACAATTTTGTTGATGCGACATGATCCTGAACAATTTTGTCGATTCGACATGATCCTGAACAATTTTGTCGATTCGACATGATCCTGAACAATTTTGTTGATGCGACATGATCCTGAACAATTTTGTCGATTCGACATGATCCTGAACAATTTTGTCGATTCGACATGATCCTGAACAATTTTGTTGATGCGACATGATCCTGAACAATTTTGTCGATTCGACATGATCCTGAACAATTTTGTCGATTCGACATGATCCTGAACAATTTTGTCGATTCGACATGATCCTGAACAATTTTGTCGATTCGACATGATCCTGAACAATTTTGTTGATGCGACATGATCCTGAACAATTTTGTTGATGCGACATGATCCTGAACAATTTTGTCGATTCGACATGATCCTGAACAATTTTGTCGATTCGACATGATCCTGAACAATTTTGTTGATGCGACATGATCCTGAACAATTTTGTTGATGCGACATGATCCTGAACAATTTTGTTGATGCGACATGATCCTGAACAATTTTGTTGATGCGACATGATCCTGAACAATTTTGTCGATTCGACATGATCCTGAACAATTTTGTCGATTCGACATGATCCTGAACAATTTTGTTGATGCGACATGATCCTGAACAATTTTGTTGATGCGACATGATCCTGAACAATTTTGTTGATGCGACATGATCCTGAACAATTTTGTTGATGCGACATGATCCTGAACAATTTTGTCGATTCGACATGATCCTGAACAATTTTGTCGATTCGACATGATCCTGAACAATTTTGTCGATTCGACATGATCCTGAACAATTTTGTTGATGCGACATGATCCTGAACAATTTTGTTGATGCGACATGATCCTGAACAATTTTGTCGATTCGACATGATCCTGAACAATTTTGTCGATTCGACATGATCCTGAACAATTTTGTTGATGCGACATGATCCTGAACAATTTTGTTGATGCGACATGATCCTGAACAATTTTGTTGATTCGACATGATCCTGAACAATTTTGTCGATTCGACATGATCCTGAACAATTTTGTTGATGCGACATGATCCTGAACAATTTTGTTGATGCGACATGATCCTGAACAATTTTGTCGATTCGACATGATCCTGAACAATTTTGTTGATGCGACATGATCCTGAACAATTTTGTCGATTCGACATGATCCTGAACAATTTTGTCGATTCGACATGATCCTGAACAATTTTGTTGATGCGACATGATCCTGAACAATTTTGTTGATGCGACATGATCCTGAACAATTTTGTTGATGCGACATGATCCTGAACAATTTTGTCGATTCGACATGATCCTGAACAATTTTGTCGATTCGACATGATCCTGAACAATTTTGTTGATGCGACATGATCCTGAACAATTTTGTTGATGCGACATGATCCTGAACAATTTTGTTGATGCGACATGATCCTGAACAATTTTGTTGATGCGACATGATCCTGAACAATTTTGTCGATTCGACATGATCCTGAACAATTTTGTCGATTCGACATGATCCTGAACAATTTTGTTGATGCGACATGATCCTGAACAATTTTGTTGATGCGACATGATCCTGAACAATTTTGTTGATGCGACATGATCCTGAACAATTTTGTTGATGCGACATGATCCTGAACAATTTTGTCGATTCGACATGATCCTGAACAATTTTGTCGATTCGACATGATCCTGAACAATTTTGTTGATGCGACATGATCCTGAACAATTTTGTCGATTCGACATGATCCTGAACAATTTTGTCGATTCGACATGATCCTGAACAATTTTGTTGATGCGACATGATCCTGAACAATTTTGTTGATGCGACATGATCCTGAACAATTTTGTTGATGCGACATGATCCTGAACAATTTTGTCGATTCGACATGATCCTGAACAATTTTGTCGATTCGACATGATCCTGAACAATTTTGTTGATGCGACATGATCCTGAACAATTTTGTTGATGCGACATGATCCTGAACAATTTTGTTGATGCGACATGATCCTGAACAATTTTGTTGATGCGACATGATCCTGAACAATTTTGTCGATTCGACATGATCCTTGAACAATTTTGTCGATTCGACATGATCCTGAACAATTTTGTTGATGCGACATGATCCTGAACAATTTTGTTGATGCGACATGATCCTGAACAATTTTGTTGATGCGACATGATCCTGAACAATTTTGTTGATGCGACATGATCCTGAACAATTTTGTCGATTCGACATGATCCTGAACAATTTTGTCGATTCGACATGATCCTGAACAATTTTGTTGATGCGACATGATCCTGAACAATTTTGTCGATTCGACATGATCCTGAACAATTTTGTCGATTCGACATGATCCTGAACAATTTTGTTGATGCGACATGATCCTGAACAATTTTGTTGATGCGACATGATCCTGAACAATTTTGTTGATGCGACATGATCCTGAACAATTTTGTCGATTCGACATGATCCTGAACAATTTTGTCGATTCGACATGATCCTGAACAATTTTGTTGATGCGACATGATCCTGAACAATTTTGTTGATGCGACATGATCCTGAACAATTTTGTCGATTCGACATGATCCTGAACAATTTTGTCGATTCGACATGATCCTGAACAATTTTGTTGATGCGACATGATCCTGAACAATTTTGTTGATGCGACATGATCCTGAACAATTTTGTTGATTCGACATGATCCTGAACAATTTTGTCGATTCGACATGATCCTGAACAATTTTGTTGATGCGACATGATCCTGAACAATTTTGTTGATGCGACATGATCCTGAACAATTTTGTCGATTCGACATGATCCTGAACAATTTTGTTGATGCGACATGATCCTGAACAATTTTGTCGATTCGACATGATCCTGAACAATTTTGTCGATTCGACATGATCCTGAACAATTTTGTTGATGCGACATGATCCTGAACAATTTTGTTGATGCGACATGATCCTGAACAATTTTGTTGATGCGACATGATCCTGAACAATTTTGTTGATGCGACATGATCCTGAACAATTTTGTTGATGCGACATGATCCTGAACAATTTTGTCGATTCGACATGATCCTGAACAATTTTGTTGATGCGACATGATCCTGAACAATTTTGTTGATGCGACATGATCCTGAACAATTTTGTCGATTCGACATGATCCTGAACAATTTTGTTGATGCGACATGATCCTGAACAATTTTGTCGATTCGACATGATCCTGAACAATTTTGTCGATTCGACATGATCCTGAACAATTTTGTTGATGCGACATGATCCTGAACAATTTTGTTGATGCGACATGATCCTGAACAATTTTGTCGATTCGACATGATCCTGAACAATTTTGTCGATTCGACATGATCCTGAACAATTTTGTTGATGCGACATGATCCTGAACAATTTTGTTGATGCGACATGATCCTGAACAATTTTGTTGATTCGACATGATCCTGAACAATTTTGTCGATTCGACATGATCCTGAACAATTTTGTTGATGCGACATGATCCTGAACAATTTTGTTGATGCGACATGATCCTGAACAATTTTGTCGATTCGACATGATCCTGAACAATTTTGTTGATGCGACATGATCCTGAACAATTTTGTCGATTCGACATGATCCTGAACAATTTTGTCGATTCGACATGATCCTGAACAATTTTGTTGATGCGACATGATCCTGAACAATTTTGTTGATGCGACATGATCCTGAACAATTTTGTTGATGCGACATGATCCTGAACAATTTTGTTGATGCGACATGATCCTGAACAATTTTGTTGATGCGACATGATCCTGAACAATTTTGTTGATGCGACATGATCCTGAACAATTTTGTTGATGCGACATGATCCTGAACAATTTTGTTGATGCGACATGATCCTGAACAATTTTGTTGATGCGACATGATCCTGAACAATTTTGTCGATTCGACATGATCCTGAACAATTTTGTCGATTCGACATGATCCTGAACAATTTTGTCGATTCGACATGATCCTGAACAATTTTGTCGATTCGACATGATCCTGAACAATTTTGTTGATGCGACATGATCCTGAACAATTTTGTTGATGCGACATGATCCTGAACAATTTTGTTGATGCGACATGATCCTGAACAATTTTGTTGATGCGACATGATCCTGAACAATTTTGTTGATGCGACATGATCCTGAACAATTTTGTCGATTCGACATGATCCTGAACAATTTTGTCGATTCGACATGATCCTGAACAATTTTGTTGATGCGACATGATCCTGAACAATTTTGTTGATGCGACATGATCCTGAACAATTTTGTCGATTCGACATGATCCTGAACAATTTTGTCGATTCGACATGATCCTGAACAATTTTGTTGATGCGACATGATCCTGAACAATTTTGTTGATGCGACATGATCCTGAACAATTTTGTTGATTCGACATGATCCTGAACAATTTTGTCGATTCGACATGATCCTGAACAATTTTGTTGATGCGACATGATCCTGAACAATTTTGTTGATGCGACATGATCCTGAACAATTTTGTCGATTCGACATGATCCTGAACAATTTTGTTGATGCGACATGATCCTGAACAATTTTGTCGATTCGACATGATCCTGAACAATTTTGTCGATTCGACATGATCCTGAACAATTTTGTTGATGCGACATGATCCTGAACAATTTTGTCGATTCGACATGATCCTGAACAATTTTGTCGATTCGACATGATCCTGAACAATTTTGTTGATGCGACATGATCCTGAACAATTTTGTTGATGCGACATGATCCTGAACAATTTTGTCGATTCGACATGATCCTGAACAATTTTGTCGATTCGACATGATCCTGAACAATTTTGTCGATTCGACATGATCCTGAACAATTTTGTTGATGCGACATGATCCTGAACAATTTTGTCGATTCAACATGATCCTGAACAATTTTGTTGATGCGACATGATCCTGAACAATTTTGTCGATTCGACATGATCCTGAACAATTTTGTCGATTCGACATGATCCTGAACAATTTTGTTGATGCGACATGATCCTGAACAATTTTGTCGATTCGACATGATCCTGAACAATTTTGTCGATTCGACATGATCCTGAACAATTTTGTCGATTCAACATGATCCTGAACAATTTTGTCGATTCGACATGATCCTGAACAATTTTGTCGATTCGACATGATCCTGAACAATTTTGTTGATGCGACATGATCCTGAACAATTTTGTCGATTCGACATGATCCTGAACAATTTTGTCGATTCGACATGATCCTGAACAATTTTGTTGATGCGACATGATCCTGAACAATTTTGTTGATGCGACATGATCCTGAACAATTTTGTCGATTCGACATGATCCTGAACAATTTTGTCGATTCGACATGATCCTGAACAATTTTGTCGATTCGACATGATCCTGAACAATTTTGTTGATGCGACATGATCCTGAACAATTTTGTCGATTCAACATGATCCTGAACAATTTTGTTGATGCGACATGATCCTGAACAATTTTGTCGATTCAACATGATCCTGAACAATTTTGTTGATGCGACATGATCCTGAACAATTTTGTCGATTCAACATGATCCTGAACAATTTTGTTGATGCGACATGATCCTGAACAATTTTGTTGATGCGACATGATCCTGAACAATTTTGTCGATTCGACATGATCCTGAACAATTTTGTCGATTCGACATGATCCTGAACAATTTTGTCGATTCGACATGATCCTGAACAATTTTGTCGATTCGACATGATCCTGAACAATTTTGTCGATTCGACATGATCCTGAACAATTTTGTCGATTCGACATGATCCTGAACAATTTTGTCGATTCGACATGATCCTGAACAATTTTGTCGATTCAACATGATCCTGAACAATTTTGTTGATGCGACATGATCCTGAACAATTTTGTTGATGCGACATGATCCTGAACAATTTTGTTGATGCGACATGATCCTGAACAATTTTGTCGATTCGACATGATCCTGAACAATTTTGTCGATTCGACATGATCCTGAACAATTTTGTCGATTCGACATGATCCTGAACAATTTTGTCGATTCGACATGATCCTGAACAATTTTGTCGATTCGACATGATCCTGAACAATTTTGTCGATTCGACATGATCCTGAACAATTTTGTTGATGCGACATGATCCTGAACAATTTTGTCGATTCGACATGATCCTGAACAATTTTGTTGATGCGACATGATCCTGAACAATTTTGTCGATTCGACATGATCCTGAACAATTTTGTCGATTCGACATGATCCTGAACAATTTTGTTGATGCGACATGATCCTGAACAATTTTGTTGATGCGACATGATCCTGAACAATTTTGTCGATTCAACATGATCCTGAACAATTTTGTCGATTCAACATGATCCTGAACAATTTTGTCGATTCGACATGATCCTGAACAATTTTGTCGATTCGACATGATCCTGAACAATTTTGTCGATTCGACATGATCCTGAACAATTTTGTCGATTCGACATGATCCTGAACAATTTTGTTGATGCGACATGATCCTGAACAATTTTGTTGATGCGACATGATCCTGAACAATTTTGTCGATTCGACATGATCCTGAACAATTTTGTCGATTCGACATGATCCTGAACAATTTTGTCGATTCGACATGATCCTGAACAATTTTGTTGATGCGACATGATCCTGAACAATTTTGTCGATTCAACATGATCCTGAACAATTTTGTCGATTCAACATGATCCTGAACAATTTTGTCGATTCGACATGATCCTGAACAATTTTGTCGATTCGACATGATCCTGAACAATTTTGTCGATTCGACATGATCCTGAACAATTTTGTCGATTCGACATGATCCTGAACAATTTTGTTGATGCGACATGATCCTGAACAATTTTGTTGATGCGACATGATCCTGAACAATTTTGTCGATTCGACATGATCCTGAACAATTTTGTCGATTCGACATGATCCTGAACAATTTTGTCGATTCGACATGATCCTGAACAATTTTGTCGATTCGACATGATCCTGAACAATTTTGTCGATTCGACATGATCCTGAACAATTTTGTCGATTCGACATGATCCTGAACAATTTTGTCGATTCGACATGATCCTGAACAATTTTGTCGATTCGACATGATCCTGAACAATTTTGTTGATGCGACATGATCCTGAACAATTTTGTCGATTCGACATGATCCTGAACAATTTTGTCGATTCGACATGATCCTGAACAATTTTGTCGATTCGACATGATCCTGAACAATTTTGTCGATTCGACATGATCCTGAACAATTTTGTCGATTCGACATGATCCTGAACAATTTTGTCGATTCGACATGATCCTGAACAATTTTGTCGATTCGACATGATCCTGAACAATTTTGTTGATTCGACATGATCCTGAACAATTTTGTCGATTCGACATGATCCTGAACAATTTTGTCGATTCAACATGATCCTGAACAATTTTGTTGATGCGACATGATCCTGAACAATTTTGTCGATTCGACATGATCCTGAACAATTTTGTTGATTCGACATGATCCTGAACAATTTTGTCGATTCGACATGATCCTGAACAATTTTGTCGATTCGACATGATCCTGAACAATTTTGTCGATTCGACATGATCCTGAACAATTTTGTTGATTCGACATGATCCTGAACAATTTTGTCGATTCGACATGATCCTGAACAATTTTGTTGATGCGACATGATCCTGAACAATTTTGTCGATTCGACATGATCCTGAACAATTTTGTCGATTCGACATGATCCTGAACAATTTTGTCGATTCGACATGATCCTGAACAATTTTGTCGATTCGACATGATCCTGAACAATTTTGTCGATTCGACATGATCCTGAACAGTTTTGTCGATTCGACATGATCCTGAACAATTTTGTTGATTCAACATGATCCTGAACAATTTTGTCGATTCGACATGATCCTGAACAATTTTGTTGATGCGACATGATCCTGAACAATTTTGTCGATTCGACATGATCCTGAACAATTTTGTCGATTCGACATGATCCTGAACAATTTTGTTGATTCAACATGATCCTGAACAATTTTGTCGATTCGACATGATCCTGAACAATTTTGTCGATTCGACATGATCCTGAACAATTTTGTCAATTTAAACTCTGATGCCTCAATTGATTTGTCTCAATATGATCCTAAACAACACCGGCGATTCAAACCCAAACACCTTTGATTGTTCAACACCACATGATCTTGAACAACACTATCGATTTGAACCTGTACATCTGCAACAATTTAACACTACACAATCCCGAATGACTTCATCAATTCAAACCTGAACACCTCCAACAATTCGACAGGAGACCAAACGAAATGTCTCAAGACAACCCGTTTCCAGAGCAACCTTGGCAATTACTCTCCGAATGACTCTTGAAGTAACTTTTTATAGCTCTTGGATGAATCCATTTTTGTCATAGGAAGGCCAAACTTAAACATTGGCAAACAATTCTTGAGTGGTTCCACGCATGCTCACCACAAATTATTTAACAGACTCATCACAAGACAGAAGAGTAAACGAGATAAGCTATCTCCTTGAAAGATTCCTCTTTTGATTTTTACGTTAGGCATTTTTACATTTTCAACTAAATGTTTCTTATCAGAAAAGGAGAAAAATTGCATTATAACACAAAAATATAACACTATAAAAGCATACAAAAATATAACACTATAAAAGTATATAAAAATATAACACTATAAAGCATACAAAAATATAACACTATAAAACATACAACAATATAACACTATAAAAGTATACAACAATATAACACTATAAAAGCATACAACAATATAACACTATAAATGTATAAAAAAATATAACACTATAAAAGTATACCAAAATATAACACTATAAAAGTATATAAAAATATAACACTATAAAGCATACAACAATATAACACTATAAAAGCATACAAAAATATAACACTATGAAAGTATATAAAAATATAACACTATAAAAGTATACAAAAATATAACACTATAAAAGTATATAAAAATATAACACTATAAAAGTATATAAAAATATAACACTATAAAAGTATATAAAAACATAACACTATAAAAGTATATAAAAATATAACACTATAAAAGTATATAAAAATATAACACTATAAAACTATACAAAAATATAACATTATAAAAGTATATAAAAATATAACACTATAAAAGTATATAAAAATATAACACTATAAATGTATACAAAAATATAACACTATAAAAGTATACAAAAATATAACACTATCAAAGCATACAAAAATATAACACTACAAAATTATATAAAAATATAACACTATAAATGTATACAAAAATATAACACTATAAAAGTATACAAAAATATAACACCATAAAAGTATATAAAAATATAACACTATAACAGTATACAAAAATATAACACTATCAAAGCATACAAAAATATAACACTATAAAATTATATAAAAATATAACACTATAAATGTATACAAAAATATAGCACTATAAAATTATATAAAAATATAACACTATAAATGTATACAAAAATATAACACTATAAAAGTATACAAAAATATAACACTATAAAAGTATACAAAATATAACACTATAAAAGTATATAAAAATATAACACTATAAAAGTATATAAAAATATAACACTATAAAAGTATATAAAAATATAACACTAAAAATGTATATAAAAATATAACACCATAAATGTATACAAAAATATAACACTATAAAAACATACAAAAATATAACACTATAAAAGTATACAAAAATATAACACTATAAAAGTATACAAAAATATAACACTATAAAAGCATACAAAAATATAACACTATAAAAGTATACAAAAATATGACACTATAAAGCATACAACAATATAACACTATAAAGCATACAACAATATAACACTATAAAGCATACAACAATATAACACTATAAAAGTATACAAAAATATAACACTATAAAAGTATATAAAATATAACACTCTAAAAGTATACAAAAATATAACACTATAAAGCATACAAAAATATAACACGATAAAAGTATACAAAAATATAACACTATAAAAGTATACAAAAATATAACACTATAAAAGTATATAAAAATATAACACTATAAAGTATACAAAAATATAACACTATAAAAGCATACACAAATATAACACTGTAAAAGTATATAAAAATATAACACTATAAAAGTATATAAAAATATAACAATGTAAAAGTATATTAAAATATAACACTATAAAAGCATACAAAAATATAACACAGTAAATGTATACAAAAATATAACACTAAAAGTATATAAAAATATAACACTATAAAAGCATACAAAAAATATAACGCTATAAAAGTATACAAAATATAACACTATAAATGTATACAAAAATATAACACTATAAAAGTATACAAAAATATAACACTATAAAAGTATACAAAAATATAACACTATAAAAGCATACAAAAATATAACACTGTAAAAGTATATAAAAATATAACACTGTAAAAGTATATAAAAATATAACACTATAAAAGTATATAAAGATATAGCAATGTAAAAGTATATAAAAATATAACACTGTAAAAGCATACAAAAATATAACACCATAAATGTATACAAAAATATAACACTATAAAAGTATATAAAAATATAACACTATAAAAGCATACGAAAATATAACACTATCAAAATATACAAAAATATAACACTATAAAAGTATTAAAAAATATAACACTATAAAAGTATATAAAAATATAACACTGTAAAAGTATACAAAAATATAACACTGTAAAAGTATACAAAAATTTAACACTGTAAAAGTATACAAAAATATAACACTATAAAAGTATATAAAAATATAACACTATAAAAATATATATAAAAATATTACACTATAAAAATATATATAAAAATATAACACTATAAAAGTATATAAAAATATAACACTATAAAAGTATATGAAAATATAACACTATAAAAGTATATAAAAATATAAAACTATAAAAGTATACAAAATATAACACTATAAAAGCATACAAAAATATAACACTATAAAAGTATATAAAAATATAACGCTATAAAAGCATACAAAAATATAACACTATAAAAGTATACAAAAATATAACACGATAAAAGTATACAAAAATATAACACTGTAAAAGTATATAAAAATATAACACTATAAAGCATACAAAAATATAACACTATAAAAGTATACAAAAAATATAACACTTTAAAGGTATATAAAAATATAACACTGTAAAAGTATATAAAAATATAACACTATAAAAGTATACAAAAATATAACACTATAAAAGCATACAAAAATATAACACTATAAAAGCATACAAAAATATAACACTATAAAAGTATATAAAAATATAACACTATAAAAGTATATAAAAATATAACACTATAAAAGTATATAAAAATATAACACTATAAAAGTATATAAAAATATAACACCATAAAAGTATATAAAAATATAACACTATAAAAGTATACAAAATATAACACTATAAAATATCTAAAAATATAACACTATAAAGTATATAAAAATATAACACTAAAAAAGTATATAAAATATAACACTATAAAAGTATATAAAAATATAACACTATAAAAGTATATAAAAATATAACACTATAAAAATATATAAAAATATAACACTATAAATGTATATAAAAATATAACACTATAAAAGTATATAAAAATATAACACTATAAAAGTATACAAAATATAACACTATAAAAGCATACAAAAATATAACACTATAAAAGTATATAAAAATATAACGCTATAAAAGCATACAAAAATATAACACTATAAAAGTATACAAAAATATAACACTATAAAAGTATACAAAAATATAACACTGTAAAAGTATATAAAATATAACACTATAAAGCATACAAAAATATAACACTATAAAAGTATACAAAAAATATAACACTTTAAAGGTATATAAAAATATAACACTATAAAAGCATACAAAAATATAACACTCTAAAAGCATACAAAAATATAACACTATAAAAGTATATAAAAATATAACACTATAAAAGTATATAAAAATATAACACTATAAAAGTATATAAAAATATAACACTATAAAAGTATATAAAAATATAACACCATAAAAGTATATAAAAATATAACACTATAAAAGTATACAAAATATAACACTATAAAATATCTAAAAATATAACACTATAAAGTATATAAAAATATAACACTAAAAAAGTATATAAAATATAACACTATAAAAGTATATAAAAATATAACACTATAAAAGTATATAAAAATATAACACTATAAAAATATATAAAAATATAACACTATAAATGTATATATAAATATAACACTATAAAAGTATATAAAAATATAACACTATAAAAGTATACAAAAATATAACACTATAAAAATATATAAAAATATAACACTATAAAAGTATATAAAAATATAACACTATAAAAGTATATAAAAATATAACACTATAAAAGTATATAAAAATATAACACTATAAAAGTATACAAAAATATAACACTATAAAAATATATAAAAATATAACACTATAAAAGTATACAAAAATATAACACTATAAAAGTATACAAAAATATAACACTATAAAAGTATATAAAAATATAACACTATAAAAATATATAAAAATATAACACTATAAAAGTATATAAAATATAACACTATAAAAGTATATAAAAATATAACACTATAAAAGCATACAAAAATATAACACTATAAAAGCATACAAAAATATAACACTATAAAAGTATACAAAAATATAACACTATAAAAGTATATAAAAATATAACACTATAAAAGTATATAAAAATATAACACTAAAAATGTATATAAAAATATAACACCATAAATGTATACAAAAATATAACACTATAAAAACATACAAAAATATAACACTATAAAAGTATACAAAATATAACACTATAAAAGTATACAAAAATATAACACTATAAAAGCATACAAAAATATAACACTATAAAAGTATACAAAAATATAACACTATAAAGCATACAACAATATAACACTATAAAGCATACAACAATATAACACTATAAAGCATACAAAAATATAACACTATAAAAGTATACAAAAATATAACACTATAAAAGTATATAAAATATAACACGATAAAAGTATACAAAAATATAACACTATAAAGCATACAAAAATATAACACGATAAAAGTATACAAAAATATAACACTATAAAAGTATACAAAAATATAACACTATAAAAGTATATAAAAATATAACACTATAAAAGTATACAAAAATATAACACTATAAAAGCATACAAAAATCATAACACTATGAAAGTATGCACAAAAAGATGATCTTATGAGGGCTGCATTCTTGACAGAATTTAGAGCCGGGAATGTATGACTTAGACTTTTTCAAGATGATCCAATTTAGGGAGAAGAGTATATTCTTAGATTTAAGGTTCCTAATAAACTTGGCTAAAGATGTAAGTTTTTTTTTATCTTATATGAAGGAATATATGTGAGATGAGATGCATGTGTTATTTGGAAAAGTTGCTATATGTTTTAAGGTTGTCCATATGGGTTGGAGGAATATTTGAACGAAGAGGAGATCCTATGTTGTTAAGAGAGATGAAACAAGTCAAAGGTTTGATTTTAGGAGTATCTTGGTTGATGGATTCTGGAAGAAGGCTATCGTTTACTAAAAAGCTAGGTTGGTTATGGACTTGGTTAAAATGTGTTACATTTATGTTAGATAGAAGGGGAGAATATGAGTTATGATTATTTGGGTTAGTAGAAGGCATTTCAGTCATAGTACATGTGTAAATCACGTCTTTTGTGTTCAATCTAATTTGTTGCATATGTTTTGCAAAAAAAAAAAGATTCTTTGCATTTGTAAATTTAGGTAATAACATATAACAATAATGTTTTAAAATACGTTAATATACGTTTAATTCTGTCTGTTTAAAGGTGTTTCAAAGGTTATTTTTTCTTTTTAATCTTTTAAGCTATTATAAATTGCATTAAAATTGTACAATTCTGACAGCACATGAATAGTTATCATTGTTTTTGTTGTGCAGTCATAGAAACATCAGCCTTAATGGGAAAAATCATCAAAAGGAAACGTAAATAATAACATAAGTTTTTCAACCTTTGTCTTGATAATTTGTTCTTTTGACTTGAATTAAAAGAATCCCCTTCTCTGTTATATTTGTAAAATTGAAATTCAAATTTTTTCAATTCCGTGAAATTCTAAAATATTTTTCTCTGTTGATAATGCCAAATGACCATTTCTTTTTGTCAAATTATTTCCTTCAGTTCTTCAGACATGAAATTTACTCCGCTTTTGCAAATTCATAAAACAGTTTTAATTGCTATTGCAAATGATATCCAAATTTGAAGCAGTTGTCCACCATATATTTTTGAACCTATTAAATCTGTTAATATTTTGTATTTTTCAACATTTTCTCTTGATCTTTGTATCATTTGAGTCTGCATACTTACGTACATATGGCATCATGCAATTCAGTTAATCTAATCACGCAACAGAGTTAATAATAATCGATTGTATGAATTGATGTTAGAGTTCAAGCTCATGTAAACACATATACGAAGACTGATTTTCAAGGAAGATTTAGTTTGATGTATTCATTTAAAAACTAATCTATCCATCTCATTCTCGAGTATCTTTTAACTTCGATGAAAACATGTTTTTTCATTTTGACTTTTGAAACATAATTCTCATTGTAAATCGATTTGTCATGAGCAATGTTTTTGAAAGATTGATCAACAGCAGGTTTATTCATTTTCTGGAAATTTTAGGCCTCTTTCGTAATGTCTAATATATCTTTCATAGTTTTTATTGAAGAACTGATCTCTTGATGTTATAATTGAGGTTTATGGATAAATCAAGTGAGAGACGGGTCATTGTACTTGACATTTCTAATGAATTCAATGAATTCTGGTTTTCTACACAAACTTCAGGCTTATGGTATTTGTGGTAATATTCTTGGCATTATTAGGTCTTTTGTTTCTAAATCGAAGCTTGCGAGTAACTCTGGATGGTGTGCCCTCATTTTTCTTAGTCAATGCTAGTGTTTATCAATGCCTTATTCTAGGTTCAGCATTGTTTATTGTATCAATGATCTATCAAGGAATATTATTGATAGAGATTAGTATAAATGTTAATTCTATTTTGGTGTTTATTTTCACCCATCTCCCTGGGATCGGTTGAAATATGCAATTGATCTGGAAGTTGAGTTTGATCGTGTATGGGAGAGGGTATGAAATGGATTTTAATCCTATAAAGACTTGGCTTTGTCTTTATAATGATGGGAGAAGTAATTAAAAGAAGGTTTCATGAAGAAACCATAATGCTATTTACATGTGCCTTATGTGCTTGTTTTGTATGGAATTCGAACAATCAAAAATAAGATTCGCAAATGATCGTTGTGTGAAAATCATGATACAAATAGAGGGCGGAAGAGTGAAATTATATTTCTTTGAAAATTCAAATATTGCCAATTTGTATGAAATTATTAAACAAGATGTTTGGAAAATCACATAACTTCGGGATTATGTGTAAAAGAACTGGTAGTTATTTTTGTAATAATATTCCTAATCAATTTTCTTTTGTGATCCATTTCTTTCTGTTTGTGCTTTTTTATTTGTGCTGATGATATTTATTTACCTTTAGTTTGCTGCACCCATTTACTTGAAACAAGAAGGTCTCCATGTTGGATATAAAAATCTTTTATATTTATTTGGTGTCAGTTTTTATAGTCTTGATGATACATGTAGTAGCACTAGGTTCGGACATTTTACCTGCCATTCTGTCATAAGAATAATGTTCATCCCAAATGTAGAAATAACATGCACAAACATCTTGTATATGTTAGATATCGATAAAGAATGTTGATCCTTATTGGTTTCAATTACCGATAACTCGAAGCCATACTCATATTAATACTTTAAAAAAAAAATTAATTCCACATATGCAACATAATCCCGAATTTATAGTATTGCTTTTATAAACACCATGTAGTAATTACATCTTTTAATGCAATATTTATCTAAAAAAATATTTTATTTGTGTCAAATTTGTTACCGGTTATCAATTTCTTTCTTTCTTTTAAAATCCTTCACTTTCTATCTTTTATTTCCTTTTCTTTCTTTCTATAATAAGCATAGCAACAGTAGGCATGAATGAGTGATATTGTTCCGCTCCCCACAATAAAAGCCTCTAGCGACAAGCAATATACCCTCTCTCCATCATCCACAGATTTATTTTTGATTAGATCAAGACTCACGTTTTTGAAAATGAATTTAACCATAAAATTTACTTTTCTGTCTTTAGTGCACATGCAGTGTTATGTTGCACTCAGCGCTGGATAACTTTACTACTAAATTATATAAGACGGTGTATATATCTTTGTCGGTCGGTGGTTGTCAAAGTGACCATTCGGGCTGAGCAGCAAATCTATCTATTCTATGGTGGATTTCATTTATAACTTTAGAGACCTGATAGTAGCAGTGAAGACACTGCAGGAAAGACCCCCCCCTCTGCACACTAATAAATATTAGTGTGTGTGTGTGTGTGTCTGTGTGTGTGCAGTGACTCATAGCAATCCATCCCGCTCACCGTCGTTAATCTACTAGTTGACAACAACATGTGAGCCGTAAGTAAAACTGAATATGAATAAGCCATTTATTAAATATACCAACTGCTCAGTCCACCTTTAACTTCTCTCAAAACATGTATTCGTGATGATTTTGATATTTCTTCTAACTTTAATATGAAGATATCCATGGAATATTTACGGATTGCACTCAGTAGAAAATAGACATGTGACATTGGAGACATGTATGTTGCTATGGCAACCATATATCGTATCTGAGGAGATTAAATCATCTGAGTTGATTAACTTCAAAACGTGCAGGATATATTTTTGACAGATTTTTTGCTTGTATTTAGCCATAAAAATAAGTGAATCATAACCAAATCACATGACTGTTTGTCACAATGCATCAGCGATGCATTGCATCGCTGTTTGGATTTAGAAAAAACTCGGATACACAGCTAAACATGCATATTATGCCCCCCCTCTCTCTCTCTCTCTCATATATACTCCTATAAATTTGGATATTTTTGTATATTGATATTCATATTAAAACACTTTTTCTATTTATTTAAAAAGTTTCAAAGAGGAGAGAAAGAAATTAGCAATTTATATTTGTAGCAATGCTAGAATTTGCTGTTACAGCATTTAATGAAACTGCAATTTATTAGTCATAAATTGCAAAGATGGACATGTCCTTTAAAACAACGAATGAAATATGTAGGAGATGTAAAAGATAATAAAAACAAACCAAGCATAAACTTTACGAGTATCTGATGAGAAGAATAGCAAGAATAACAAGAATAACATTCTTTGAAACTCCGCGGAATAAGGAATTTGTAAATTGTTTTTGGAGTATTCGGTCGAACAATAAATTTGATTGTAAATTTCAACTTACAATTTTTTTAATGTCTCTTACGCTAATGATCGCGTATCATGAAATATTTTATTGGCTGCAGACAAAAATAATTGATATTTATTAAGCACAAGCTGCTCAGCTTTACCCAGTCGTAAAATATGCTTAGCTATTATATTTTAATTCATACAGATTTCGTATTTATAAAGACAATTCTCAATCGATTATTATATTGTACCTAATATATAATACATATTTCAAAAGTAAAAGAAAATGACTTATATGCCATCAGCTACAACTACAGCTTGAAACTAAAACATAAACCTCTCCAGCCGTATGCGTTAGCGTATGACCTAAATCCATATATATACAAAAACAGCAAAAAATAATGTCTTAAATAACTTTTAATTGTTTTATGAACAGAAAAAAATGGGCGAATTATGGCAAGTCAAGATCAATGTAAGTTTTATAAGTGTGACACCTTAGCCTCTATTTTATCAGTTAAAAACTAAATAAAAAATGTGCTAAATGTCCAATACCTTATAAATCAAATTTCAACTTTACTCGTTTTACTGTTTTTGCTCCCGTCTTCATAGCTCTTAAACCTTTTGATTTAAAAAATAGGGTACATTAGGTTTGGAAATCCTTGTATATATATATATATATATATATATATATATATATATATATATATATATATATATATATATATCAGGTTGAGTTTTTTGCCACGCTTATATTGATACTAAAAGTCTACTTCTCTATTTAAAAATTATTAAAACAAACTTTTTAATATGCTCAGTCAGGGATATATTGCCAGCTAAATAAAAGTTAACTAGTTTGTATATTCTTCGAAAAACAGACTTTTATTAATCAATTATTCGTTTTTTATAGTTTCTTAGTAGATAATTGGTTTCATTTTACTATTTTACTCAGTTCTATTCATGCATATTTTTTACATTGTGCATAATTGCGTAGCATTTAGGATGAAAATGATCTCGCATACTAACATGCATTTATATCTATCTATCTATCTATCTATCTATAAAACTGACCTTGTCAGTGTGTGAACGAAAGGAGTTTGGTCTCTACCAAACTCCTTTCTGAATTTTTGGCCTACAAACTTGAAACTTGATGTATAGAGAATTTGAATATGTGGGACAAATTCCATTTGGTTTTGAGCCAATAAAAATACTGATGACTTAGTATTAAAAGAAAAACATTGACCTTGGCAGGAGAAAGTGGACTAAACCTGTTATTTCTGCACATGCACAAATATTCAGCTGTTATAGGTTAAACAACGCTATTTTTTGCAATTTTGTAGGCATATAGATTTAGGTCATATGGTAATAGATTTAGGTCATATGGTAATAGATTTAGGTCATATGGTAATAGATTTAGGTCATATGGTAATGGATTTAGGTCATATGGTAATAGATTTAGGTCATATGGTAATGGATTTAGGTCATATTGTAATAGATTTAGGTCATATGGTAATGGATTTAGGTCATATGGTAATAGATTTAGGTCATATGGTAATGGATTTAGGTCATATGGTAATGATTTAGGTCATATGGTAATGGATTTAGGTCATATGGTAATAGATTTAGGTCATATGGTAATAGATTCAGGTCATATGGTAATGGATTTAGGTCATATGGTAATAGATTTAGGTCATTTGGTAATGGATTTAGGTCATATGGTAATGATTTAGGTCATATGGTAATAGATTTAGGTCATATGGTAATAGATTTAGGTCATATGGTAATGGATTTAGGTCATATGGTAATAGATTTAGGTCATATGGTAATGGATTTAGGTCATTTGGTAATAGATTTAGGTCATATGGTAATAGATTTAGGTCATATGGTAATAAATTTAGGTCATATGGTAATATATTTAGGTCATATGGTAATGGATTTAAGTCATATGGTAATGATTTAGGTCATATGGTAATGGATTTAGGTCATATGGTAATAGATTTAGGTCATATGGTAATGGATTTAGGTCATATGGTAATGGATTTAGGTCATATGGTAATAGATTTAGGTCATATGGTAATGGATTTAGGTCATATGGTAATAGATTTAGGTCATATGGTAATGGATTTAGGTCATATGGTAATAGATTTAGGTCATATGGTAATGGATTTAGGTCATATGGTAATGGATTTAGGTCATATGGTAATGGATTTAGGTCATATGGTAATAGATTTAGGTCATATGGTAATGGATTTAGGTCATATGGTAATAGATTTAGGTCATATGGTAATGGATTTAGGTCATATGGTAATAGATTTAGGTCATATGGTAATGGATTTAGGTCATATGGTAATAGATTTAGGTCATATGGTAATAGATTTAGGTCATATGGTAATACATATAGGTCATATGGTAATAGATTTAGGTCATATGGTAATGGATTTAGGTCATATGGTAATGGATTTAGGTCATATGGTAATAGATTTAGGTCATATGGTAATAGATTTAAGTCATATGGTAATGGATTTAGGTCATATGGTAATGGATTTAGGTCATATGGTAATGGATTTAGGTCATATTGTAATAGATTTAGGTCATATGGTAATGGATTTAGGTCATATGGTAATGGATTTAGGTCATATGGTAATAGATTTAGGTCATATGGTAATAGATTTAGGTCATATGGTAATAGATTTAGGTCATATGGTAATGGATTTAGGTCATATGGTAATGGATTTAGGTCATATGGTAATAGATTTAGGTCATATGGTAATAGATTTATGTCATATGGTAATAGATTTAGGTCATATGGTAATAGATTTAGGTCATATGGTAATAGATTTAGGTCATATGGTAATAGATTTAGGTCATATGGTAATGGATTTAGGTCATATGGTAATAGATTTAGGTCATATTGTAATAGATTTAGGTCATATGGTAATAGATTTAGATCATATGGTAATGGATTTAGGTCATATGGTAATAGATTTAGGTCATATGGTAATAGATTTAGGTCATATGGTAATAGATTTAGGTCATATGGTAATGGATTTAGGTCATATGGTAATGGATTTAGGTCATATGGTAATAGATTTAGGTCATATGGTAATGGATTAAGGTCATATGGTAATAGATTTAGGTCATATGGTAATAGATTTAGGTCATATGGTAATAGATTTAGGTCATATGGTAATGGATTTAGGTCATATGGTAATGGATTTAGGTCATATGGTAATGGATTTAGGTCATATGGTAATAGATTTAGGTCATATGGTAATGGATTTAGGTCATATGGTAATGGATTTAGGTCATATGGTAATAGATTTAGGTCATATGGTAATAGATTTAGGTCATATGGTAATGGATTTAGGTCATATGGTAATAGATTTAGGTCATATGGTAATAGATTTAGGTCATATTGTAATGGATTTAGGTCATATGGTAATGGATTTAGGTCATATGGTAATGGATTTAGGTCATATGGTTATAGATGTAGGTCATATGGTAATAGATTTAGGTCATATGGTAATAGATTTAGGTCATATGGTAATAGATTTAGGTCATATGGTAATGGATTTAGGTCATATGGTAATAGATTTAGGTCATATGGTAATAGATTTAGGTCATATGGTAATAGATTTAGGTCATATGGTAATGGATTTAGGTCATATGGTAATAGATTTAGGTCATATGGTAATAGATTTAGGTCATATGGTAATGGATTTAGGTCATATGGTAATAGATTTAGGTCATATGGTAATAGATTTAGGTCATATGGTAATGGATTTAGGTCATATGGTAATAGATTTAGGTCATATGGTAATAGATTTAGTTCATTTGGTAATGGATTTAGGTCATATGGTAATGGATTTAGGTCATATGGTAATGGATTTAGGTCATATGGTAATGGATTTAGGTCATATGGTAATAGATTTAGGTCATATGGTAATAGATTTAGGTCATATGGTAATAGATTTAGGTCATATGGTAATGGATTTAGGTCATATGGTAATAGATTTAGGTCATATGGTAATGGATTTAGGTCATATGGTAATAGATTTAGGTCATATGGTAATGGATTTAGGTCATATGGTAATAGATTTAGGTCATATGGTAATGTATTTAGGTCATATGGTAATGATTTAGGTCATATGGTAATGGGTTTAGGTCATATGGTAATAGATTTAGGTCATATGGTAATAGATTTAGGTCATATGGTAATGGATTTAGGTCATATGGTAATAGATTTAGGTCATTTGGTAATGGATTTAGGTCATATGGTAATGATTTAGGTCATATAGTAATAGATTTAGGTCATATGGTAATTGATTTAGGTCATATGGTAATGGATTTAGGTCATATGGTAATAGATTTAGGTCATATGGTAATGGATTTAGGTCATATGGTAATAGATTTAGGTCATATGGTAATAGATTTAGGTCATATGGTAATAAATTTAGGTCATATGGTAATAGATTTAGGTCATATGGTAATGGATTTAAGTCATATGGTAATGATTTAGGTCATATGGTAATGGATTTAGGTCATATGGTAATGGATTTAGGTCATATGGTAATGGATTTAGGTCATATGGTAATAGATTTAGGTCATATGGTAATGGATTTAGGTCATATGGTAATAGATTTAGGTCATATGGTAATGGATTTAGGTCATATGGTAATAGATTTAGGTCATATGGTAATGGATTTAGGTCATATGGTAATGGATTTAGGTCATATGGTAATGGATTTAGGTCATATGGTAATAGATTTAGGTCAGATGGTAATAGATTTAGGTCATATGGTAATAGATTTAGGTCATATGGTAATAGATTTAGGTCATATGGTAATGGATTTAGGTCATATGGTAATAGATTTAGGTCGTATGGTAATAGATTTAGGTCATTTGGTAATGGATTTAGGTCATATGGTAATGGATTTAGGTCATATGGTAATAGATTTAGGTCATAGTGTAATGGATTTAGGTCATATGGTAATAGATTTAGGTCATATGGTAATAGATTTAGGTCATATGGAAATGGATTTAGGTCATATGGTAATGGATTTAGGTCATATGGTTATAGATTTAGGTCATATGGTAATAGATTTAGGTCATATGGTAATAGATTTAGGTCATATGGTAATGGATTTAGGTCATATGGTAATAGATTTAGGTCATATGGTAATGGATTTAGGTCATATGGTAATAGATTTAGGTCATATGGTAATAGATTTAGGTCATATGGTAATGGATTTAGGTCATATGGTAATGGATTTAGGTCATATGGTAATGGATTTAGGTCATATGGTAATAGATTTAGGTCCTATGGTAATGGATTTAGGTCATATGGTAATAGATTTAGGTCATATGGTAATAGATTTAGGTCATATGGTAATAGATTTAGGTCATATGGTAATAGATTTAGGTCATATGGTAATGGATTTAGGTCATATGGTAATAGATTTAGGTCATATGGTAATAGATTTTGGTCATATGGTAATAGATTTAGGTCATTTGGTAATGGATTTAGGTCATATGGTAATGGATTTAGGTCATATGGTAATAGATTTAGGTCATATGGTAATAGATTTAGGTCATATGGTAATGGATTTAGGTCATATTGTAATAGATTTAGGTCATATGGTAATAGATTTAGGTCATATGGTAATGGATTTAGATCATATGGTAATAGATTTAGATCATATGGTAATAGATTTAGTTCATTTGGTAATGGATTTAGGTCATATGGTAATAGATTTAGGTCATATGGTAATGGATTTTGGTCATATGGTAATAGATTTAGGTCATATGGTAATAGATTTAGGTCATATGGTAATGGATTTAAGTCATATGGTAATAGATTTAGATCATATGGTAATAGATTTAGTTCATTTGGTAATGGATTTAGGTCATATGGTAATAGATTTAGGTCATATGGTAATGGATTTAGGTCATATGGTAATGGATTTAGGTCATATGGTAATTGATTTAGGTCATATGGTAATAGATTTAGGTCATATGGTAATGGATTTAGGTCATATGGTAATAGATTTAGGTCATATGGTAATAGATTTAGGTCATATGGTAATAGATTTAGGTCATATGGTAACGGATTTAGGTCATATGGTAATGGATTTAGGTCATATGGTAATTGATTTAGGTCATATGGTAATAGATTTAGGTCATAGGGTAATAGATTTAGGTCATATGGTAATAGATTTAGGTCATATGGTAATAGATTTAGGGCATATGGTAGAAGATTTAGGTCATATGGTAATGGATTTAGGTCATATGGTAATAGATTTAGGTCATATGGTAATAGATTTAGGTCATATGGTAATGGATTTAGGTCATATGGTAATTGATTTAGGTCATATGGTAATAGATTTAGGTCATATGGTAATAGATTTAGGTCATATGGTAATGGATTTAGGTCATATGGTAATAGATTTAGGTCATATGGTAATAGATTTAGGTCATATGGTAATGGATTAAGGTCATATGGTAATAGATTTAGGTCATATGGTAATAGATTTAGGTCATATGGTAATAGATTTAGGTCATATGGTAATGGATTTACGTCATATGGTAATGGATTTAGGTCATATGGTAATGTATAAGGCTGTCGAGCGATACATTTTGGTTTCAATACTAGCTGATGACACCCACGTTACTTTTTAAGAACTTTTGAAATCACTACTGTATTTTTTTCTTTTTTTTACAGGGAGGTCACCACTTATCTAGGCTCGGAAGCCACTCAGGGATAAGGGTTATTGTGTATTACAGTAATCAATGAGATAGTATGATAGTAATCATTAGTATTGGATATTTGATAGGGTGTCTTATTTAAGAGAACGGTTTGTCAGGAATTTGTTTATGTTGGACTTGAAGACATCCAAGTTGTAGTCAAGTGGGAAACAGGCAAACGGAAGAGAGTTCCACAGTCGTGCACTTCTAAGAAAGAAGCGCTGCTCATGGAATCTATGTTTGGATTTAGGCACAGATAAAGAGTGGGGAAAATTAATTACAGTAGTTTCAGCTAGACGGGTGTTTTTCATGAAAGATTGACGAGGGGGGGACCATAGATTGGAGCTCAGACGAGCACTTGCCATGGAAATAACCATAAAACAAAGGCTCACAACGTCTCTTCTGTGGGAGAGATTGCAGGGAAGAGAAAAGGGCATCCCTCACTAAGCCATGAAGTTCATTTTGTACTCTGTCAAGGCATGATAGGCTGCTTTTAGAAGCTCCTGCCCAGATGTGGCAGCAGTACTCCTTCCTTGGACGTACTTGGCTTTTATACAGATAGAGAATTGCATCAGTAGTGAGATATCTACTGGAGCGGTAGAAGGATCCCACCATTTTCTCAGCGTCCTTGGCAACAGACCTGATGTACGTGTTCCATTTCAGATCAGGAGTAAAGGTCAAACCCAGAAGCTTGTCAAAACATAGAGCCTCCCCAAGATGAGAACCATCCATTTCAATTGATGCCAGATGGGGATCAGAGCGTTGATGATGTAAAGATAGAAGCTTGGTTTTGGATGCATTAAAAGTAACCAGCCACCTCTTCCCCCACTGTACCACACACTCAAGATCAGAGGAGAGAGAATCAGAGAGAATTTGTCATTTACGGCCTTAGATGTGTTGCCATAGATGATCGTGTCATCAGCATAGATGTCAACGAATGATTTAAATATATGTTTCGGAAGATCATTGATGTAGATCAGGAAGAGAGTTGGGCCCAGAATGGACCCTTGAGAGACTCCAGCATTAATACTGTGGGCCTCTGATTTCTGCCCATCAACCACTACTCTTATGAACCTATCAGACAGAAATGATTTAATAATTGAGAAAACATTTCCAGTGATACCGTAGCAGGAAATCTTGTGAAGTAGGCCCTTATGCCATACCTTATCGAAGGCCTTTGATAAGGCATGGCATAAGGCCTACTTCACAAGATTATGTCAAGAGCAATTGCCCTGGAAAGGAAGTCTTTGTCAAGAGATTCACTAATCCTATTCTAGATGTGTAAGCCATTTTGAGTTTCAGAACAGTTTCAGATGGTTCACTGTTACACACAAGTCCTGGGAGGTGACTTGTTTGTAGTAGACAGTTCCACAGAACAAAATATTCTTACCGTGTCGAAACACGGGAAAAGAACAAGTGAAATTGCTCCAGAAAAGGTTTAATATTTATGAAGCAATTCTGGTTTCTGATTGGTTGGTAGCAGAACGTGGATTTATTTGATCCGTCAGTTCTTAGCAGCATCGTTTATAAATAGAATCGTCCGACTGTGTGAGATCATACCCCATTAGTGTTCCAAAATATTGCAACACCTATGAATTATAACCGTTAGCACATCTGCTGTAGATCTTGCAGAGTGGAAACCATATTGCATGTCACTAGGAAAGTTGTTTCTGCTGAGGTGGTTGACTACTTCTTTATTTAATATAGATTCCAACAACAGGGTGTTGGAAAGCACTTCTCCTTAAGGCAACACTTAAACAGTTTTGTAAGTATGGGGGCAAGTTCTAGTTGAAGCTTTTTCAACACTATAACTGGAATGCCGTCAGGGCCAGTAGCTATACTGGAATCAAGGTTTTTGATTAGCTTGTAAACCTCACGCACAGATATTTGTATGTTGCATTGCATGTTGTCTGTTATAGGAGGAAATACAGGGAGTTGATGGCCTTCGTCGCTTAGGGTAGAACGCTGCAAAGTTCTTGGCAAATAGCCTGGCCTTGTCTGATACTGACGAGATGACCTCAGGTCCATTGATGATGGTTGGGATAGAACGCACGCTTCTGTTCAGGATCCTGTTTGCAATTTGCCAAAACTGGTGGGAACCAAGCTGCTGCTCAGCTACTTTGGATTTAACGGATTGAGCATATAGTTCTCTTGCATTTTTTATTACTCTTTTACAGTGGTTGCTGGCGGTCCTGAAAGCAGCTTTAGTTTCAGTGCATCTATTACGTTGGTAGCTATGGAAAAAGAGATTTCTGTGCGCGATGGCAACAGCACATTCTGGGGAGAATGATGGCTGGCTGTTAGGTTTTTGTTGGAATTTTTTGGGTGGTATGAATCGGTCTATGCCTACAATTAACCATTCATGCAGGTCTGATACTATAGACGCGACATCCTTTTTAAACATGGAATGCAGAGGTAGATCAGATATGAATGTACGGAGGATATCCCAGTCAGCCATAGAGTATCGATATACAGTACGGTAGAGAGGTACGTCTGAAGACTTATTATATTTCATTTTTATTTTAAGTGATACAACAGAGTGGTCAGAGGATCCCAGAGGAGATAGAACGGAACATGAACATAGCTCAGGGGAAGTTGTGAGTTTTGAGTGAGGTTATAGGTAATGGAAAAATGATGAGAGAACTTCCCTTCATGGTGGGTCTTATTTGAGTGGGTCACCCATTCCACATTATGGGCATTGAAGTCACCGCAAATGTTAGCTATATGTTAGGTACAATATAATAATCGATAGCGAATTGATTCTATTATAAACACGAAGTTTGCATGAATTAAAATATCATATTTAAGTATATTTTATGACTGGGCAACTCTCTCCCCTATCACTCTCACACACACACACACACATATATATATATATATAGACATACACGTATATATAAAATAAATAAATATATATATATATATATATATATATATATATATAAAATGGGTTAAGAAATTCCAACGAAAGAAAGATGTATATTTAAATAAGATGTATATTTAAATAATTTCTGACGAGGACGCTTAACAGATCGTCTGAAACGCGCGTAAAAACGATTTCAATGACTTAAAAACATTATTACAATGATCCAAACATAATTCTCAATGAAAAACCAAGACACGGAATAATAAAATAATGTTAAAAAATACACATTGTTGGTGACTACTCCCTTATTTAAATATATATATATATATATATATATATATATATATATATACATATATATATAATTATTTTTTTACTATAATAATTAAATACCTACAGACACTAGTGTTTCATCCTTTCGGGATTCTTCAGTGCAGGGTGTCACGATTACTACCAGTCGAACGATTCGAACCCCGCGACACGAGACATCTCTGGCTCGATTAGCGGAGGCCGTATCCATTCGGCTACTATTAACCGTGTGAAATAGCGTTGAATTTTAAACATTTTAATTAAAATGTTCATTACGTCAGACAGACAGTGATCAAATCGTTATACGATGATCTACGCATAAGAGCTAAATTGACCGACTTTTAATTCAACGGAAAGTGCTCAACGATAAGAAACGAATTTCTTAAAGGGGCTGTCTCTCTCACACACACGTGTGAGTGTATGCATACAAATATGTGGAATTCTGAATTGTCATGCAACTGAAATTGTTTAATTCTGAATTGACATGCAACTGAAATTATTTAATTCTAAATTGACCCGCAACTGAAACTGTTTAATTCTAAATTGACCCGCAACTGAAATTGTTTAATTCTGAATTGTCATGCAACTGAAATTGTTTAATTCTAAATTGACCCGCAACTGAAATTGTTTTATTCTAAATTGACCCTCAACTGAAATTGTTTAATTCTGGATTGTCATGCAACTGAAATTGTTTAATTCTGAATTGACATGCAACTGAAATTGTTTAATTCTGAATTGACATGCAACTGAAATTGTTTAATTCTGAATTGACATGCAACTGAAATTGTTTAATTCTGAATTGACATGCAACTGAAATTGTTTAATTCTCAATTGACCCTCAACTGAAATTGTTTAATTCTAAATTGACCCTCAACTGAAATTGTTTAATTCGTAATTGACCCGCAACTCAAATTGTTTAATTCTGAATTGACCCGCAACTGAAATTGTTTAATTCTGAATTGACATGCAACTGAAATTGTTTAATTCTGAATTGACATGCAACTGAAATTGTTTAATTCTAAATTGACCTGCAACTGAAACTGTTTAATTCTAAATTGACCCACAACTGAAATTGTTTAATTCTGAATTGACATGCAACTGAAATTGTTTAATTCTAAATTGACCCTCAACTGAAATTGTTTAATTCTGGATTGTCATGCAACTGAAATTGTTTAATTCTGGATTGTCATGCAACTGAAATTGTTTAATTCATAATTGACATGCAACTGAAATTGTTTAATTCAGAATTGACATGCAACTGAAATTGTTTAATTCTCAATTGACCCTCAACTGAAATTGTTTAATTCTAAATTGACCCGCAACTCAAATTGTTTAATTCGTAATTGACCCGCAACTGAAATTGTTTAATTCTGAATTGACATGCAACTGAAATAGTTTAATTCTGAATTGACATGCAACTGAAATTGTTTAATTCTAAACTGACCCGCAACTGAAATTGTTTAATTCTAAATTGATCCGCAACTGAAATTGTTTAATTCTAAATTGACCCGCAACTGAAATTGTTTAATTCAGAATTGTCATGCAACTGAAATTGTTTAATTCTAAATTGACCCGCAACTGAAATTTTTTAATTCAGAATTGACATGTAACTCAAATATATTACTTCTGAATTGACATCCAACTGAAATTGTTTAATTCTGAATTGACATCCAACTGAAATTGTTTAATTCTGAATTGACATCCAACTGAAATTGTTTAATTCTGAATTGACATGCAACTGAAATTATGGAATTCTGAATTGACATTCAACTGAATTGACATTCAACTGAATTGACATATAATTGAAAATGTTGAATTCTAAATTGACAGGCAACTGAAATTGTGTAATTCTGAATTGACATGCAACTCAAATATTTTAATTCTGCATTGACATGGAACTGAAATTGTTTTAATTCTTTAGTTACATGCAATAGAAATTGCTTAATTCTGAATTGAAATGCAACTGAAAATGTAGATTTCTGAATTGTCATGTAACTGAAATTGCTGAATTCTGAATTGACACACAACTGAATTAGTGGAAGTCTGAACTGACACGCAACTGAAAATGTTGAATTCTGAATTTGACATGCACTTGAATTTATGGAATTAATGTGTAATTCTAAATTGACATGCAACTGAAATTGTGGAATTCTGAATGCACATGCAACTGAAAATGTTGAATTCTGAATTGACATGCACCTGAAATTATTGAATTTTGAACTGACATGCCACTGAAAGTGTTGAATTTTGTTAATTTGACATGCAACTGAAAATGTTGAATTCCTAATTGGCATGCAACTGAATTTGTGGAATTGTGAATTGACATGCAACTGGAATTGTGGAATTCTGACATTTACATGCAACTGAAAATGTTGAATTCTGAATTGACATGCAACTGAATGTGTTGAATTCTTAATTGACATGCAATTAAATTTGTGGAATTCTGAATTGACATGCAACTGAAAATGTTGAATTCTAAATCGACATGAAACTGAAATTGTGGAATTCTAAATCGACATGTGTTGCAATATTTTGGACATATTAATGGGGTATGATCTCACACAGTTGGACGATTCTATTTATAAACGATGCTGCTAAGAACTGACGAATCAAATTAATTCACGTTCTGCTACCAACCAATCAGAAACCAGAATTGCTTCATAAATATTAAACCTTTTCTGGAGCAATTTCACGTTCTTTTCCCGGGTTTCGACACGGTAAGAATATTTGTACTACAAACAAGTCACCTCCCAGGACTTGTGTGTAACAGTGAACCATCTGAAACTGTTCTGAAACTCAAAATGGCTTACACTTCTAGAGGTTATGGGCCCAGCGTGCGTCGTTATTTCAATGGATCCGAATCAAAATTCGAATTGTGACAAGTTAAATTTCTGGGATATCTACGAATCTAAAATCTACACAAAGTACTACAAACACAACCTGAAAACAGAAACGACCCCAGCTTCATTGAAAAGAACGCAATTGTCTTTGCGGAATTAATGCAGTGTTTAGATGACTGAAGTCTATCACTGGTAGTGAGAGAAGCCCTGGACGACGGCTGCAAAGCATTAAACATATTGACAGAGCATTATTTATCGAAAGGAAACCCAAAATTATTTCTTTACACTGAACTGACCTAATCACAAGAATTTCCAATGTAGATACAGGACTCAAAATGGCGACTACATTAAAAATGTAGAGAGCTCTGTTAGCGAACATACATTTTTATTTTCGTGTACATTTGATGCGTCAACAAGCAATAATAATTTCCTTGTCGATTGTGGGGCCACGGCACATGTGATTACAAAGGAATCTGATTTTATCAATTTTGATCCCAACTTTAAGCCACAAAATCATTTTGTAGAACTAGCTGACGGGAGTCGAGTAAATGATATCGTTTTAAAAAGAGGCAATGCGAAAATCTCGCTAAAGAACAATAAAGGTGAATTGTTTCTGTATTCTAGAAAACGCTCTTCTAATCCCAAAAGTTAAGCAAAATATATTTTCTGTACAAGTTGCCACAAAACAAAGTGCAAATATAAACTTTATCCCCAATAAATCAAAACTGGTATACCCGAATGGAACTGTATTCGACATTAAAGAAAATGGAAGACTGCATTATTTAAATAGCGTAGTCCCATCAAAAACCGCCTGCCATGATCTACAGACATGGCATAAAATTCTTGGACACTACAATATTCCTGATATCAAAAAGTTGCCGACTGTAGTTGATGGAATGCGAATACAAACATCAAAAACCTTCAACTGCGACGTCTGTACGCAAGGGAAAATGACAAACTATCAAAACAAGATACCAGACAAAAAGGCCAAAAAAAAAAAAAAAAAAAAAATCCTATCAATGGTGCATTGTGATTTAAACGGTCCCGTAGAACCGATGGCCAGAGAACATTATAGATATGTGTTGAATTTTGTAGATGACCATTCAGGTTTAATAATTGTTTACTTTTTAAAGAACTAGCAACTAAGAAATATCTAGCCGACATGGCCCCCTACGGTGAAATCAAGTGTATTCGCTCTGACAACGGTACGGAATTCACCAATAAAGACTTTGAACTTTTACTAATTAACCATCATATCAGGCATGAAACATCAGCTCCTAGATCGCCACACCAAAACGGGACTGCTGAATGTGCGTGGCGGACACTTTTTGAAATGGCAAGATGCCTACTCATTGAATCAAAACTCCCTAAAAACCTCTGGACGTGTGCACTTAGGGCGGCAGCCTATATACGCAACAGGTGCTTTAACAAAACACTATCTAAAACTCCATATGAATCTTTCTGCGGTAAAAAAAAACAAATTTAAGCAGAATGCATATATTTGGTTCAACTTGCTTCGCATATAAAGAGAAAAAGAGTAAATTGAATATTAAAGCCGACAGAGGTATATTTCTTGGTTACGATAAAAACAGTCCAGCCAATTTAATATTTTTTCCCAAAAAAAATAAAATAAAAATAATCCGGTGTGTAAAATTCACAGACACGTTTAATTGTAAAGACGAAAACCCGTCATATGAAGAGGATGGAATTATATTACCTCAAATAATTAGAACAAACGAAAAAAATAAAAATGACGGAGACGAGAGTGTCCATGATGATGATGATGATGATGATAAAGTCGAGAGATATCCCAAAAGAAATAGAAGACGACCCGATTTTTTTGTGGTCGACAATATAAAGGATTATCAAATCGACTATTGCTGTTCAATGGTAAATGCGCTAAAAAGCTTCAATGAAGCAATTAATTCAGAACATTGTGATGAATGGAAAATTGCCATGAAAAAAGAAATAGATGCCTTAACCGAAAATGATACCTATACGGTAGTGCCTCTCCCAAGAGATAAACATGTTATTTCTACCAGATGGGTCTTTACAAAAAAAAAAGAGTACAGCATCAGGTGTAGAACAGTGCAAAGCAAGATTTGTTGCTAAGGGGTGCTCTCAGATTTACGGTAAAGAATATTTTTCTACGTTTTCATCGACCACAGGCCTAACGGCAGTCAGGATTTAACTGCAAGTCGCATCACAATATGACCTAAACATCCATCAAATGGACGTAAAAAATGCTTATTTGAATGCCCCAATAGGCTGTGAAATTTATATTACCCCTCCAGAGGGATTTATAATGAAAAATAAAAATAGCGTGTGGCAACTTAACAAGTCATTATATGGTCTAAAGCAGAGTGCTCAGTGTTGGAACAGTGTTCCATGATTATATTATTAAACAACAATTTAGACAATGCGCTGTGGACCCCTGTTTATGTACCCAACACAAAGGCGATAAACTACTGATTTTGGTTTTGTGGGTCGAGGATATTTTAATCGCATCAAATTGTGGCATAATGTTAACTGATGTTAAGAACAAATTAAGTAAAAGATTCAAAATGACCGATCTTGGCAAAATATCCTGGTTTCTGGGGATAGAATTTACTCAAAGCAAAGGACTTATTACGATGAATCAATCGAGATACATCGACAAAATACTATTAAAATTTGGAATGGGAGAGTGCAAGAAACGCTCTACACCGGTCGAAAATGATATTAATAAAAATATACACACAGAATCTGAAATAATAAATGACACACAATATCACGAAATTATAGGTAGTCTTATATATTTGATGACTGCAACCAGGCCCGACATATGCTATGCAGTAACAAAACTGTCACAAAAATTATCACGACCGACAATGAAGGATTTAAACAGAGCTAAACAAGTCCTACGTTATTTAAAAGGAACTAAAGAACAGAAGTTCCACTTATGAGAAGGCTCTTTTTTTTTTTTTGCATGAATATCAGCGGAAAACCCTAGAGGTAATGCTCAGAGTATATAGATTTCTATATATCAAAAGAAAAAAAAAAAATAGTCCTGGATAAGACTTTAAACTGTATCCATTTTATTTGTATTAACACTTTAACCTACTAATACTTTTGCATAGATAAAAAAAAAAAACAATCTTTGTAATTTTCCTTTTTGACATTTAAACACAATTAAAAATGGCGTCTTTTTAAATGCTAAAATTCTAAGATCCAAATGATTTCTAATTTTTGTTATGTCTAAGTAAATATAAAAATATATATTTATTTTTGAGCAGAACAAACACAAGGAACTTCCCCATTATAAAAAATAGGGAGGATGTTGCAATATTTTGGACATATTAATGGGGTATGATCCCACACAGTCTGACGATTCTATTTATAAACGATGCTGCTAAGAACTGACGAATCAAATTAATTCACGTTCTGCTACAAACCAATCAGAAACCAGAATTGCTTCATAAATATTAAACCTTTTCTGGAGCAATTTCACTTGTTCTTTTCCCGTGTTTCGACACAGTAAGAATATTTTGTTCTGTGGAACTGTCTACTACAAACAAGTCACCTCCCAGGACTTGTGTGTAACAATGAACCATCTGAAACTGTTCTGAAACTCAAAATGGCTTACACTTCTAGAACATGCAACTGAAAATCTTGAATTCTGAATTGACATGCAATTAAATTTGTGGAATTCTGAATTGACATGCAACTGAAAATGTTGAATTCTAAATTGACATGCAACTGAAAATCTTAACTTCTGAATTGACATGAAACTGAAATTGTGGAATTCAAAATTGACATGCTACTGAAATTGTTGAATTCTGAGTTGACGTGCAACTGAATTCGTGGATTTATTAATTGACATGCGACTGAAAATGTTGAATTCTGAATTGGCATGCAAGTGAAATTGTGGAATTGTGAATTGACATGCAACACAAATTGTGGAATTCTGAATTTTACACGAAAAAGAAATTGTGGAATTCTCAATTGATATGCAACTGAATTTGTGGCATTCTGAATTGACATATAACTGAAAATGTTGAATTCTAAATTTACATGCAACTGAAAATGTTTAATTCTGAATCAACACACAACTGAAATTGTTAAATTCTGAACTGACATGCAACTGAAATAGTGGAATTCTGAATTGACATGCAACTGAAATAGTGGAATTCTGAATTGACATTCAACTGAAATTGTGGAATTCTGAATTAACATGCAACTGTAATTGTGGAATTCTTAATTGACATGCAACTAAAACTGTTATATTCTAAATTGACATGCAACTGAAAATGTGGAATTCTGAATTGTCATGCAACTGAAAATGTTAAATTCTGAATTGACATGCAACTGAAAATGTGGAATTCTGAATTTGACATGAAACAGAAATTGTGAAATTCTGAATTGACATGCACCTGGATTTGTGGAATTCTGAATTGTCATGCAACTGAAAATGTTGAATTCTGAATTGACATGCAACTGAATTTGTGGAAGTCAGAACTGACATGCAACTGAATTTGTGGAAGTCAGAACTGACATGCAACTGAAAATGTTGAATTCTGAATTGACATGCAACTGAAAATCTTGAATTCTGAATTGACATGAAACTGAAATTGTGGAATTCTAAATTGACATGCTACTGAAATTGTTGAATTCTGAGTTGACATGCAACTGAATTTGTGGATTTATTAATTGACATGCAACTAAATCTGTTGAATTCTGAATTGGTATGCAACTGAAATTGTGGAATTGTGAATTGACATGCAATGCAAATTGTGGAATTCTGAATTTTACACGAAACAGAAATTGTGGAATTCTGAATTGATATGCAACTGAATTTGTGGCATTCTGAATTGACATATAACTGAAAATGTTGAATTCAAAATTTACATGTAAAGCCGTTTCACAAGTAAGTCGGATTCTACCTTTTTAGGCGACTACGTGTGAAAAGAAAGAAGAGGCTTGAAGTTTTGTTCCAAGTTCTGCAGAAGGGCAGGTCCTGTAGAATCAGCAGAAAAGAACGTCCTGTAAAGTCAGCAGACGAGCAAGTCCCAAAAAATTACACACACACTAAAGTACTCTTAAAGCTGCAGCAGTTCACCGATACGATCACACTGACGTCGATCCTAGAAAAGACACCCCCATGTTCCAAACACACTCCCTTTATCCTTCCGGCGTTCGTCCTCGGCCAATCAGCAGCCAAAGAACGGTCACCTGGAGCCCAGTGATGATCGCACAATCTACAAGATGAGGACGGCGCCATTTTGGAATTTCTTTCATGTTTCGGCCATGCACGTACGCACACCGTAGGAGCGTTCCAAGGTAAGGCATGACGCGCAGACACGTGGGCGCTTCCTACCTTCATTTTCTTCGACTCTACACCGCCCCTGGTCTCAAGATCACACATGCGGCATTGCGGCCACGGTCGTTTGATGCAGGCGCTCCTACGGAGGGGGATTAGCTGGGCTTCTTCATCTCCACCAGTGCCACCCGGGTCAGTGTCCACAGTCCTCCCATCCGGCTGCACTTCATCTTCCTCCGAGCTACCTGGGTCAGTGTCCACAGTCCTACCATCCGGCTGCGCTTCATCTTCATCTTAATCCGAGCTCTCAGAAGTGGTGCTGGAGCTATCGCCATCCATGCTGAGGTTCTAAGCCATAGGCCGGATCCACATTTCATCACTGGATGATTCATTACTTTCACTGTTCACCATTTGGTTTATATCAAGGGTGGGCCGGACATCCCTTACATGGCATAGGACACCATCAACCAGCACAGCCTGCTCACCGATTATGCCGGTGATCCGTCCCTGTCTCAACCTGGTCGTGCATCGGTTATTGGGAGGCCTTACCCAGATGGTGTCCCCTGACTTGTACCGTCCTTGCGTCTTCTGATTAGGCAGGCAGGCGTCAATGCCCTTAACACGCACTCGATAGCGATATATCGCATTAGCAGGTGCACTTTCAGCAGTCGTGTCATCCTTTGGCGTTGTATTGTACCTATATACCGCCTCCGCAATCGTGCATTGCTTCCTTGCTGCTATCCGTTTCACACTTTCGTGGCACCGCTCTGCTATACCGTTGCCACTCGGCACATACGCACACCTGTCTCTAAGCCGGGTCCCCCACTCGTCCATGAAATGCCTGAATTCCCCGCTGCAAAAGGCGGTGTTGTTGTCTGTGAGAATCTCTTCGGGTGGCCCCCGCTCGTAAAATATAGACTCTAATTGGCGGATGACACTAGCCGAATCCTGTCTTGTAAACAGTCGCCAGATTGCAAACCTCGTCGGTCCGCAATCGATTAGTGTGAGGAAGTGCTGACCACCATAGTGGGTTATGTCCATGCCCAGCCGGCTCCAAGTCCTGTCGACTTCCAGCCGACCTTTCTGCCATTTGGTAGGAGCCGGGTCGATTGACTGGCACATTTGGCATTCCTTGACCACTGATTCTACTCGATTGTTTTTGGACACTGACGGGTTGGTTAAGTGTGCAAAATAATATGTCCGTCTCACTCCTGTGTGTCCAGTGTTGTGGTGTACCCTCTTGATTTCATCCGTCTCCTCAATAGAGGCAGTACATAACGATCCTGGTTCGGCTTCTTTCTTCATTTCATCGAACCACCTCTGGGGCACACGGGTGAGTTTATCTGCAAGATTGCGGGTGGAAGCGACAAGCACCGCGTTCACTGATAGGTTGTACTCTTCCACCAACTTCCTTAGAGTCTCCAACCTTCGTCTGATTAGCATTTCGGTAGCCGCCTTGGTGCGCACTCTCGCTTTGCCTGTTAGTGTGTCAACTATCCAGTGGTACATGCACAGCGAATCTGTGTGTAAGCACAATTCTTTAACCTTCCACTGGAGTGCCATATTTACTCCCTTTATCGCCGCATCCAACTCCGCTAGGTTGATGTGAGCGGCATCATCCAGTAATCGCAACCAGCAGGCGTCCTCAATCACAGACCCGTTCATCTCCAATAGTGCCCCGATCGCGAGGGAGCTCGCATCCACCCACACATTTAGTCTGTCTCCCTGGACGCACCAATCTCCTTTAGCGGGGTCCTCCTGCTTGACTTTTGTGATGGTTTCTTTTACCATGCGAAGCACCAGATTGTCCACCGTCTCGTCATCCCAGCCTTTGGTAACTGCACTCGCCCTCCTCTTCATGCTGGCTGTTGCAACCCGGGTCCATCCACATACTGGCAAGTGTCCTACCAGTTTTCCACACAGGGAAAATATGGCCTGCCTCGTGAGGATATGGGGCACTTCGGGGACTGCAGTTCCGCGTCCCCACCTCAAGGTCCCTCGCTCCTGTTGAACGCTCAACCCCAAAACATGAGCGCCATCCTCCAAGCGTTCTGGATCCTTACAAATCAGTCCAAGTTCGGCAAGCTTAGCCCTCACACGTGATGATGGCACAACGTCTTCATTCACATATATGTCGTCAAGGTATGCTGATGTCCCCTCTTTTACGGTCTTATCCTGTGACAATACAGCATTGACGATCGTCTTCATGATTTGGAGCCCAAAGCCCAGTCGCGTGAGGCAATACCTCCTACCGGAAAACACTACCGTCTGAAACAGCCAGTGTCTCGCTAACCCGGACCTGCAGATATGCCCTTCTAAGGTCCAACAGGGACACATTAGAACCCAGCTGGCGCCATTCTCGCAGTTTGCTAGCACACACGTCGGCATCGCCTGTGAACGCATCAACATATGAGTTCAGTTCTCGGTAATCCATCACCGGCCTGACTTTTGCTTTGTTCTGTTGAGCAACTGCCATTAATGGGATCAGACCCTTGGTGGGTCCAAGTTTTTTGTAGGGGTAGGGAATCAACCAGCCATCCTTGATCCATCTGCGAAGTTCTTCTTCGTACGCGGGCCTCATGTGGTCGGGCACATGGTATTCCGTTATGCCATTTTGCGGTTTGGCCGGTTCTCGGTCTTCCAACCACTTCCATGAGGCATTTCAGGCCCTCTTTTGCTCATCAAATTCGACGCTGAAGTCTGGTTGATCGATCTTTAGTGCAGCACACACTGGGGCTTTCTCCTTAAAATGTACTGCCCCCGTCGCCGTTATGTACACGCCACCAAGAGCTCTGATGGCATCATATCCTAGGAGCAGGTCAAAACTCAGGGGTTTTTCTGGTACCACCAGCACCTCTAGGTTAGCGGAGATTCCATTTTTCGTCCGAATGTTTACGCTGCCCACCCCGCAACATGTGCGCGTCTCTCCACTGATGGTAGTCACTCGGACGTTCTTCTTTCTCCAAGTGTGGCAGAGATCTGCACATATGATAGTGCAGGAGCACCCGGAGTCGAGGAGTGCTGAGCGCAGTGTTTCGTTGATATATATCGAAACGATCGACAGCGTCTCATTTAATTTCTGCGTGGGGAAGAGGTTGACGCTGACACCTTGTCCCCGGTTCCGTTTCCCGGACAGTTTTGAGCTATATGGCCGGCTTCCTTACACCGGTAGCAGCGAACGGCCGTTGGTTGCTGCCGGCAGTTCCTTGCAATATGGCCCTGTCCATTGCATTTGTAGCATATGATTCCGCCACGTGGACCGGGTCCCTGATACGGTTTCTTATCATTAGGCGTGGACCGGGCAGCAGCAATTACCGGTTCCCTCATCTCGGAATAATTCTTCATTACAGTCCTGGCCCGATCCGCTAGGTCATTAAGGGGCAACGAATCCGCACTTGAGCTGGCTCGTAATAGTCGCTTTGCTTCTGTCGGGAGTCCTGCTAGGAATTTGCATGCTAAGGCCCGCTCGGGCAGTCCACCAAACAAGACCGTTAACTTGGTCAGTTCTGCCAAGTATACATCGACCGTTTCGCCCGGACGTAGGGTCCTTGCCTCAAGTTGCTCCCAAGCAGTGGCGGGGTCAATCGCAAACGCCTTGAACAGCGCCGCCTTAATTGTCTCGTAGTCCTGTTTGCCCTCATGGCTGAGCTGTTGATACACGGCAAAGGCGCCGCTGGACAAGCGCAGAGGGACAACACGTTCGAAGTTCTTTACGCCAGACAAAACACAATGTAACTCCAACTTTTCCACCCAGTCAAGTACTGGGGTTGATCCATCGAACTCTGGTATTAATTTGAGGTCAATTTTTTCCCCCATTTCGCCAAAATAGCTTAAAGCCGTTTCACAAGTAAGTCGGATTCTACCTTTTTAGGCGACTACGTGTGAAAAGAAAGAAGAGGCTTGAAGTTTTGTTCCAAGTTCTGCAGAAGGGCAGGTCCTGTAGAATAAGCAGAAAAGAAAGTCCTGTAAAGTCAGCAGACGAGCAAGTCCCAAAAAATCACACACACACTAAAGTACTCTTAAAGCTGCAGCAATTCACCGATACGATCACACTGACGTCGATCCTAGAAAAAGACCCCCCCATGTTCCAAACACACTCCCTTTATCCTTCCGGCGTTCGTTCTCGGCCAATCAGCAGCCAAAGAACGGTCACGTGGGGCCCAGTGATGATCGCACAATCTACAAGATGAGGACGGCGCAATTTTGGAATTTCTTTTATGTTTCGGCCATGCACGTACGCACACCGTAGGAGCGTTCCAAGGTAAGGCATGACGCGCAGACACGTGGGCGCTTCCTACCTTCATTTTCTTCGACTCTATAACATGCAACTGAACAGGGTTAATTCTGAATCAACACACAACTGAAATTGTTGAATTCTGAATTGACATGCAACTGAAATTGTTGAATTCTGAATTGACATGCAACTGAAATTGTGGAATTCTGAATTAACATGTAACTGTAATTGTGGAATTCTGAATTGACATGCAACTGAAATTGTTTAATTCTGAATTGTCATGCAGCTGAAAATTTGGAATTCTGAATTTGACATGAAACACAAACTGTGAAATTCTGAATTGACATGCAACTGAAAATGTTGAATTCTGAATTGTCACGCAACTGAATTTGTGGAAGTCAGAACTGACATGCAACTGAAAATGTTGAATTCTGAATTGTCACGCAACTGAATTTGTGGAAGTCAGAACTGACATGCAACTGAAAATGTTGAATTCTGAATTGTCACGCAACTGAATTTGTGGAAGTCAGAACTGACATGCAACTGAAAATGTTGAATTCTGAATTGTCACGCAACTGAATGTGTGGAAGTCAGAACTGACATGCAACTGAAAATGTTGAATTCTGAATTGTCACGCAACTGAATTTGTGGAAGTCAGAACTGACATGCAACTGAAAATGTTGAATTCTGAATTGTCACGCAACTGAATTTGTGGAAGTCAGAACTGACATGCAACTGAAAATGTTGAATTCTGAATTGTCACGCAACTGAATTTGTGGAAGTCAGAACTGACATGCAACTGAAAATGTTGAATTCTGAATTGTCACGCAACTGAATTTGTGGAAGTCAGAACTGACATGCAACTGAAAATGTTGAATTCTGAATTGTCACGCAACTGAATTTGTGGAAGTCAGAACTGACATGCAACTGAAAATGTTGAATTCTGAATTGTCACGCAACTGAATGTGTGGAAGTCAGAACTGACATGCAACTGAAAATGTTGAATTCTGAATTGTCACGCAACTGAATTTGTGGAAGTCAGAACTGACATGCAACTGAAAATGTTGAATTCTGAATTGTCACGCAACTGAATTTGTGGAAGTCAGAACTGACATGCAACTGAAAATGTTGAATTCTGAATTGTCACGCAACTGAATTTGTGGAAGTCAGAACTGACATGCAAATGAAAATGTTGAATTCTGAATCGTCACGCAACTGAATTTGTGGAAGTCAGAACTGACATGCAAATGAAAATGTTGAATTCTGAATCGTCACGCAACTGAATTTGTGGAAGTCAGAACTGACATGCAAATGAAAATGTTGAATTCTGAATTGACATTCACTTAAATTCTAAATTGAGATCCGACTGAAATTGTGGAATTCTGAATGTACATGCAACTGAAAATGTTGAATTCTAAATTGAGATGCAACTGAAATTGTTTAATTCTGAATTTGACACGCAACTGAAAGTGTCGAATTTTGTTAATTTGTCATGCAACTGAAAATGTGGACTTCTGAATTGGCATGCAACTGAATTTGTGGAATTGTGAATTGACATGCAACTGAAATTGTTGATTCTGATTTGACATGAAACTTAAAATGTTGAATTCTGAATGGACACGCAACAGAATTTGTGGAATTTTGAATTGACATGGAACTGAATTGCTGGAATTCTAAATGTACATGCAACTGAAATTGTGGAATTCTGAATTGACATGCAACTGAAAATGTTGTTTACTTAATCGAGATGCAACTGAAATTGTGGAATTTTTAATTGACATACAACTGAATTTTTGGTATTCTGAATTAACATGCAACTGAAAATGTTGTATTCTGAATTAACATGCAACTGAAAATGTTGTATTCTGAATTAACATGCAACTTAAAATGTTGTATTCTGAATTGACATACAACTGAAATTGTGGAATTCTGAATTAACATGCAACTGAAGTTATTGAATTCTGAATTGACATGCAACTGAAGATGTTTAATTCTGAATTGAATAGGGAATTAAAATGTGGAATTTTTAATTTGATATGAAACAGAAATTGTGAAATTTTGAATTGACATGCAACTGAATTTGTGCAATTCTGAACTGACATGCAACCGAAAATGTTGAATTCTGAATGGACATGCGACTAAAATTTGTTGAATTCTGAATTGACATGCAACTGAAATTGTTGAATTTTGTATTTGACATGCAACTGAATTTGTGAAATTGTGAATTTATATGCGACTGAAATTGTTAAATTATGAATTTTACATGAAACAGAAATTGTGGAATTTGGAATTGACATGGACAAAAATTGTTAAATTCTGAATTGACATTCTTACCTGACATGCAACTGAAATTGTTTAATTCTGAATTGACATGCAACTTAAATTGTGGAATTCTGAATTTGACATAAAACAGAAATTGTTAAATTCTGAATTGACATGCAACTGAAAATGTGGAATTCTGAATTGACATGAACTGAATTTATGGAATTCTTAATTGACATGCAACGGAAAAAGGTGAATTCTGAATTGTCATGCAGCTGAATATGTTGAATTCTGAATTTGACATGCCACAGACATTGTTGAGTTCTGAATCGACACACAACTGAATTGGTGGAAGTTTGAACCGACATGCAGCTAAAAATGTTGAATTCTGAATTCACTTGCACTTGAATTTATGGAATTAATCATTGAATTCTTAATTGACATGCAACTGAAATTGTGGAATTCTGAATTGACATGCAACATAAAATCTTTAATTAAAAATTTGACATGCAACTGAAAATGTTGAATTCTGAATTGACATGCAACTGAATTTGTGGAATTCTGAATTGACATGCAACTGAATTTGTGGAATTCTGAATTGACATGCAACTGAATTTGTGGAATTCTGAATTGACATGCAACTGAAATTGTGGAATTCTGAATTGACATGCAACTGAAAATGTAGAATTCTGAATTGACATGCGACTGAAAGTGTGGAATGTTGTTAATTTGACATGCAACTGAAAATGTTGAATTCTTAATTGGCATGCAACTGAATTTGTGGAATTCTGAATTGATATGCAACTGAAAATGGTGAATTCTGAATGTACACGCAATTGAATTTGTGGAAGTCAAAACTGACATGCAACTGAAATGTTCAGTTCTAAATTGAAATGCAACTGAAAATGTTGAATTCTGAATTGACATAAAACTGATATTGTGGAATTGTGAATTGATATGAAACTGAAAGTGTTGAATTTTGTTAATTTGACATGCAACTGAAAATGTTGAATTCTTAATTGGCATGCAACTGAATTTTTGGAATTGTGAATTGACATGCAACTGAAATTGTTGAATTCTGAATCGACAGGCACCTGAAAATTTTGAATTCTGAATTTGACATGCAACTTATATTGTTGAATATTGAATTCACATTCAACTGAAAATGTTCAATTCAGAATTGACATGAAACTTTAATTGTGGAATTCTGAATTGACATGCAACTGAAATTGGGGAATTCGGAATGTACATGCAACTGAAAATGTTTAATTCTGAATTGACATGCAACTGAAATTGTGGAATTCTTAGTTGACATGCAACCGAAATTGTGGAATTCTTAATTTTACACGAAACAGAAATTGTGGAATTCTGAATTATTATGCAACCTAAATTGTCGAATTCTGAATTGACATGCAACTGAAAATGTTGAATTCTGAATTGACATGCAACTGAATATTTGGAATTCTGAATTGACAGGCACCTGAAAATTTTTAATTCTGAATTTTACATTCAACTGAATTTGTTAAATTATGAATTTTACATGCAACTGAAAATGTTGAATTCTGAATAGGCATGCAACTGAATATTTGGAATTCTGAATTGACAGGCACCTGAAAATTTTTAATTCTGAATTTTACATTCAACTGAAATTGTTGAATACTGAATTGACATGCAACTGAAAATGTTGAATTCTGAATTGACATGCAACTGAAAATGTTGAATTCTGAATTGACATGCAACTAAAATTTTTTGATTTTGAATTGACATGCAACTGAAATTGTGGAATTCTTAATGTGATATAAATCAGAAATTGTGGTATTCTGAATTGACATGCAACTGAAAATGTGGAATTCTGAATTTGACATAAAACATAAATTGTGGAATTTTGAATTGACATGCAACTGAATCTGTTGAATCCTGAATTTACACGCAGCTGAAAGTGTTGAATGTTGTTTATTTGACATGCAACTGAAAATGTTGAATTCTTAATTGGCATGCAACTGAAATTGTGGAATTTGGAATTGACATGCAACTGAAATTGTGGAATTCTGAATTGACATGACACTGAAATTGTGGAATTCTGAATTGACATGCAACATAAAATTTTTAATTCTGAATTTGACATGCAACTGAAAATGTTGAATTCTGAATTGGCATACAACTGAATCTGTTGAATTCTGAATTGACATGCACCTAAAAATGTTGAGTTCTAAATTGACATGCAACCTAAAATGTTGGATTCTTAATTGACATGCAACTGAAAATGTTGAGTTCTAAATTGACATGCAACTGAAAATTTTGAATTCTGAATTGACATGCAACTGAAATTGTTGAATTCTCAATTGACATGCAACTGAAAATGTTGAATTCTTAATTGACATGCCACTGAAAATGTTGAATTCTGAATCGACATGCAACTGAATTTGTGGAATTCTGAACTGACATGCAACTGAAAATGTTGAATTCTGAATTGACATGCAACTGAATGTGTTGAATTCTTAATTGACATGCAATTAAATTTGTGTAATTCTGAATGTACATGCAACTGAAAATGTTGAATTCTTAATTAACATTCAACTGAAATTGTTGAATTCTGAATTGACATGCAGCTAAAATTGTTGAATTCTGAATTGACATGCAACTGAAAATGATGAATTTTGGTATTACTAACCAGCAGAGCATTACCACAGTCTTCCAAGAGAAAAGAATGTGCACACAGCCAGGATTAAAGTTACATGGAGAGAAATGATATGAGAATGATACAATGCATATGTCATGTGATTCTTAACGATAGTCTTTCATCTGATAAACTTGTATAGAAAGATGCATGGTTAAATCACATTGATGGAATGGATGAGTGTTTTTTGGCTTGGTAGATGCAGTACGGTCAATTTCAAAGAAAACGTGTGAAACATAATAAGAAAGGATTGACTCGAGAAACAGCAATAATAATGGATCAGTAGTTTATATTGCATATCTCTCCAAATGTACATAAGCAAAACGAAAATAGCAACAAAACACGGTATTAGCAGGAGCAACGATAGTGACAGCAATGTTTATTAAAACAAACTTTTTAATATGCTCAGTCATGGATATATTGCCAGCTAAATAAAAGTTAACTAGTTTGTATATTCTTCGAAAAACAGACTTTTATTAATCAATTATTCGTTTTTTATGGTTTCTTATCGGATAATTGGTTTCATTTTACTATTTTACTCAGTTCTATTTATGCATATTTTTTACATTGTGCATAATTGCGTAGTATTAAGGATGAAAACGATCTCGCATACTTACATGCGTTTATATCTATCTATCTATCTATCTATAAAAGTGACCTTGTTTTAAGGGTAGGCGTCAAAGCGCCTTTTTTGGGGTGGGGGCTATCCTCAAATCATGCTTGCTACCTGTTTAAATGATGTATTTGGGTCTTAATAATGCAAAAATGCCATTTTCCAAATTTTTGAAACATTCAGTGATTGTCCTCACTTTTTCTGAGATCAGCTGGTACGAGGCCCAAAATAGAAGAAAATCAATCAAAACCAACATTATCAACATTATCAATATTATCAACATTATCAATACATACACTTGGCCATCAAAACGCCCTAATTGGTGGTTGGTAGTTAGGGCCAATGTGTCAGTATAATTTACTAACAGTTTTGGACTGTTTAGAGTTTTGTCAGGCCAGTAATAGGTCAAGAATAAGCCAAAAAAATGACCGAAGTTGGTCTAAAATCACTGTAAACGTGTCTTATAATATTGTTTTTTTCCCAAAACACCCCCAAAATCGCATGAATGTGGTAAGATGATGTAGGCCGGCACAATAGACAATGTTTAACTCTAATTTGACTAAGCATTGTAATGAACCAACTTTCATATCAATTTAATAAAACGTTTTACACATTATAGGAAGAGGATTTGATATTGAGTTGTTGTTTGAATTGGTAATATACCTCTTTTGCATTTGTCAACGTAAATCCCCAATTCCTTTCTTCAAGAGTCCATTCCCCCTGAACTCGAACATCAACAATTTGTTCAGGTCGTACATTGAACTCGAACATTAACAATTTATTCAGTCATACATTGAACTCGAACATCAACAATTTGTTCAGGTCGTACATTGAACTCGAACATCAACAATTTGTTCAGTCATACATTGAACTCGAACATCAACAATTTGTTCAGTCGTACATTGAACTCGAACATCAACAATTTGTTCAGGTCGTACATTGAACTCGAACATTAACAATTTATTCAGTCGTACATTGAACTCAAACATCAACAATTTGTTCAGTCGTACATTGAACTCGAACATCGAAATTTTTTCACAAAATGTTTAGTGGTTGTGAAACGGATGTTATTGGCTCAATCTGGTGCTGTCCATTGCTTCATCAGAACTGCATAGTATGCGTTCAGAATCATTTGTGTCTTATCTCCGTGTACACATTTGAATAAGAGAGAGAATGACATCATAATATGTTATTAACGTATCACCTAGTATGAAGATTATTTGCTCAGTTTCTTCCTCCATTTTGTGATATCATCCCACTATATCTATGTACTGAAATGAAAACAAAAGTTTTCATGATTGAGTAACCTCTCAATTAAATATGCAATGCAATGTCATCCAAGGTTATATTCTAAATATTCATGAAAAATTTAGACATTTCTTCATCTCAGTTTTGGCTTTAAATATCCATTTAACTGTTAGAACATTGTGTTTAGAATTGTGCCTACACATTAAATCTTTGCTATCCATCAGTAGTTGCTACTGGGAATTGTCACAACTACTACCTGGGTAGCTATGGGGTTATTTGGCTAGTTTTGAACCCTAAAATATCCTGCCCCCCCCCAACCCAAAAACTGTTAGAAAACTGTGTTTTAGAACAGTGCCTACTCATTAGATCTTTACTATCCATCAGTAGTTGCAGCTGGGAATTGTTGCAACTACTACCCAGGTATCTATGGGGACATTTGGCTACTTTTCAGCCCCCAAAACACACCTCTCCCCCTCCCACTCCTCAAAAAATCTGCAAACTGTTAAAGAATTTTACTGACATCAATGTTCCTCATCTAATAGTTTTTAAGCCATTTGAGATATCTGATGACTAATTAAGTACCCTATTGATGGCCACATTCAGTGATTTAAGGCAAATTTTGGCAATTATTGGCAAATTATGGATACTTTAGGCCATATTTTGGCCCTGTAAAATTCCAAGCAACCTAAAAGTGTTGAAAAAATATGCTGGTATATCAGTTTTTATTACCTACCAACAAATAACCCTCTTTTGTGGTGTTTAAGTAGACATTTTTATTGATATTGCTTGTTTTGCTCAATTTTCCTATTTTTTGACAACCACTGCCTGAAAATGAGCAGGCAATCACTGAATTTTTCAAAATTTTTGCAAAAATTACTTTTTTTGTATTATAAAGGTCTCAAATACATCATTTAAACTGGTAGCAAGCATAATTTGAGGATAGACCATTTTGACGCCTACGTGTCTGTATGTGTATGAACGGTCTCTACCAAACTCCTTTCTGAATTTTTGGCCTACGAACTTGAAACTTGATGCATAGAGAATTTGAATATGTGGGACAAATTCCATTTGGTTTTCAGTCAGTAAAAATACCAATGAGTCAATATTAAAAGAAAAACATTGACCTTGGCAGGAGCAAGTCGACTAAACCTGTTATTTCTGCACATGTGCAAATATACAACAGTCTGTCTGTTGACATAAACCGATTGGACATATTTAACACATAAGAGGGCACTAAAGGCTGTTTTTCCTAACCTGACGTTATCAGTACATTTTACAATTAATTTTAGCAAGAAAATACTTGAAAAGATTATCCAGCTTAAAAAGAATAAAGTCAGAAGTGTGAACATCACAGCTCAAGGGTCTCCCAGGACGTGTATTGGCACGAATAATTAATTCAAGGCACACCATGGGAGTATAATTTCTACTTGAATATATCCACAAACTTATCAGCATTAACCTGAAATGAACAAGTGAATATACCCCCTAAACAGATAATTCCTTACCGTGAGTCAAGATACAAAAGCTAACACAACCTGAAATAAAAAGCAACTCCCTACTGCCCAAGGCTATCGTGTCATAAACTTCATCTGTGCACAAAGTATAAATTTGACCTCGTACTGACAGAGCAGAGTGTGTTTAGGCCCCAAGGAGTGCGGTTGTTATCATCAACATCCCTGCAACAATCAGCAGCAGCGCTGTCGCCACCATCCCCATCTTTTCAACAGTCAAGCAGCAGCACTGACACCATCCCTCAACAATCAGCAGCGCAGCTGTTCCATCACCATCTTCTCAACAAGCAAGCAGCCATGCTGCTTCCTTTACTGCCATTATTGCTAGCAATCAACAATACAATCAACAGCTCTGGGAACAAGGACTGCTATCTATCAATTTAGCGGACAGTAGCACATCCTGACAATTAACAGAGGAAAATACCAACGTCACTAACCCATCCAAAACAAATATTTTAATCAAAACTTCTTCGTCTGTCTTTCTTGTTCGATATGCACAATCATTTACAATCATTTACAATAATTTACAATCATTTACAATAATTTATACAATCATTTACAATAATTTACAATAATTTACAATCATTTACAATCATTTACAATAATTTACAATCATTTACAATCATTTACAATAATTTATACAATCATTTACAATCATTTACAATCATTTACAATAATTTACAATCATTTACAATCATTTACAATAATTTACAATCATTTACAATCATTTACAATTATTCACAATCATTTACAATCATTTACAATAATTTATACAATCATTTACAATCATTTACAATAATTTACAATCATTTACAATCATTTACAATAATTTACAATCATTTACAATAATTTACAATCATTTACAATAATTTACAATCATTTACAATAATTTACAATAATTTATACAATCATTTACAATCATTTACAATCATTTACAATAATTTACAATCATTTACAATAATTTACAATAATTTATACAATCATTTACAATCATTTACAATCATTTACAATAATTTACAATAATTTACAATCATTTACAATCATTTACAATAATTTACAATAATTTACAATAATTTATACAATCATTTACAATAATTTACAATCATTTACAATCATTTACAATAATTTACAATAATTTATACAATCATTTACAATCATTTACAATAATTTACAATAATTTATACAATCATTTACAATCATTTACAATAATTTATACAATCATTTACAATCATTTACAATCATTTACAATAATTTACAATCATTTACAATAATTTACAATAATTTATACAATCATTTACAATCATTTACAATAATTTACAATAATTTACAATAATTTACAATCATTTACAATCATTTACAATCATTTACAATCATTTACAATAATTTACAATCATTTACAATAATTTACAATCATTTACAATCATTTACAATCATTTACAATAATTTACAATAATTTATACAATCATTTACAATCATTTACAATCATTTACAATCATTTACAATAATTTACAATCATTTACAATCATTTACAATAATTTACAATCATTTACAATAATTTACAATAATTTACAATCATTTACAATAATTTATACAATCATTTACAATCATTTACAATAATTTACAATAATTTACAATCATTTACAATAATTTACAATCATTTACAATAATTTACAATAATTTATACAATCATTTAAAATCATTTACAATAATTTACAATCATTTATAATAATTTACAATAATTTACAATCATTTACAATAATTTACAATCATTTACAATAATTTACAATAATTTATACAATCATTTACAATCATTTACAATAATTTACAATCATTTATAATAATTTACAATAATTTACAATCATTTACAATAATTTACAATCATTTACAATAATTTACAATAATTTATACAATCATTTACAATCATTTACAATAATTTACAATAATTTACAATCATTTACAATCATTTACAATAATTTACAATAATTTACAATAATTTACAATCATTTACAATAATTTACAATCATTTACAATCATTTACAATAATTTATACAATCATTTACAATCATTTACAATAATTTACAATAATTTATACAATCATTTACAATCATTTACAATAATTTACAATAATTTATACAATCATTTACAATCATTTACAATCATTTACAATCATTTACAATAATTTACAATAATTTATACAATCATTTACAATCATTTACAATCATTTACAATAATTTACAATCATTTACAATCATTTACAATAATTTACAATCATTTACAATAATTTACAATAATTTACAATCATTTACAATCATTTACAATAATTTACAATCATTTACAATAATTTACAATCATTTACAATAATTTACAATAATTTACAATAATTTACAATAATTTATACAATCATTTACAATCATTTACAATAATTTACAATCATTTACAATAATTTACAATCATTTACAATCATTTACAATAATTTATACAATCATTTACAATCATTTACAATAATTTACAATCATTTACAATCATTTACAATAATTTACAATCATTTACAATAATTTACAATCATTTACAATAATTTACAATCATTTACAATAATTTACAATAATTTATACAATCATTTACAATAATTTACAATCATTTACAATCATTTACAATCATTTACAATAATTTACAATCATTTACAATAATTTACAATAATTTACAATCATTTACAATAATTTATACAATCATTTACAATCATTTACAATAATTTACAATAATTTACAATAATTTACAATCATTTACAATAATTTATACAATCATTTACAATATTTTACAATAATTTATACAATCATTTACAATCATTTACAATAATTTACAATCATTTACAATAATTTACAATAATTTACAATCATTTACAATAATTTATACAATCATTTACAATCATTTACAATAATTTACAATCATTTACAATCATTTACAATAATTTACAATAATTTACAATAATTTACAATCATTTACAATAATTTACAATAATTTATACAATCATTTACAATCATTTACAATAATTTACAATCATTTACAATAATTTACAATCATTTACAATAATTTACAATCATTTACAATAATTTACAATAATTTACAATCATTTACAATAATTTACAATCATTTACAATAATTTACAATCATTTACAATAATTTACAATAATTTACAATCATTTACAATAATTTACAATAATTTACAATCATTTACAATAATTTACAATCATTTACAATAATTTACAATAATTTACAATCATTTACAATAATTTACAATAATTTACAATCATTTACAATAATTTACAATCATTTACAATACTTTACAATCATTTACAATAATTTACAATCATTTACAATCATTTACAATAATTTACAATCATTTACAATCATTTACAATAATTTACAATCATTTACAATAATTTACAATAATTTACAATCATTTACAATCATTTACAATAATTTACAATAATTTACAATAATTTACAATAATTTACAATCATTTACAATAATTTACAATCATTTACAATAATTTACAATAATTTACAATCATTTACAATAATTTATACAATCATTTACAATAATTTACAATAATTTACAATAATTTACAATCATTTACAATAATTTGCAATCATTTACAATAATTTACAATAATTTACAATCATTTACAATAATTTATACAATCATTTACAATAATTTACAATCATTTACAATAATTTACAATCATTTACAATAATTTATACAATCATTTACAATAATTTACAATAATATACAATCATTTACAATAATTTACAATCATTTACAATAATTTACAATCATTTACAATAATTTACAATCATTTACAATAATTTACAATAATTTACAATAATTTACAATCATTTACAATCATTTACAATAATTTACAATAATTTACAATCATTTACAATAATTTACAATCATTTACAATAATTTACAATCATTTACAATAATTTACAATAATTTACAATCATTTACAATCATTTACAATAATTTACAATCATTTACAATAATTTACAATAATTTACAATCATTTACAATAATTTATACAATCATTTACAATAATTTACAATCATTTACAATAATTTACAATCATTTACAATAATTTATACAATCATTTACAATAATTTACAATCATTTACAATAATTTACAATCATTTACAATAATTTACAATCATTTACAATAATTTACAATCATTTACAGTCATTTACAATAATTTACAATCATTTACAATAATTTACAATAATTTACAATCATTTACAATAATTTACAATCATTTACAATAATTTACAATAATTTACAATCATTTACAATAATTTACAATCATTTACAATAATTTACAATCATTTACAATAATTTACAATCATTTACAATAATTTACAATCATTTACAATAATTTACAATAATTTACAATAATTTACAATAATTTACAATCATTTACAATAATTTACAATCATTTACAATAATTTACAATCATTTACAATAATTTACAATAATTTACAATCATTTACAATAATTTACAATCATTTACAATAATTTACAATCATTTACAATAATTTACAATCATTTACAATCATTTACAATAATTTACAATCATTTACAATAATTTACAATCATTTACAATAATTTACAATAATTTACAATCATTTACAATAATTTACAATCATTTACAATAATTTACAATCATTTACAATAATTTACAATCATTTACAATCATTTACAATCATTTACAATCATTTACAATAATTTACAATCATTTACAATAATTTACAATCATTTACAATCATTTACAATCATTTACAATAATTTACAATCATTTACAATAATTTACAATAATTTACAATAATTTACAATCATTTACAATAATTTACAATCATTTACAATCATTTACAATAATTTACAATCATTTACAATCATTTACAATAATTTACAATAATTTATAATCATTTACAATCATTTACAATCATTTACAATAATTTACAATCATTTACAATAATTTACAATAATTTACAATCATTTACAATCATTTACAATAATTTACAATAATTTACAATCATTTACAATAATTTACAATAATTTACAATCATTTACAATCATTTACAATCATTTACAATCATTTACAATCATTTACAATAATTTACAATCATTTACAATCATTTATAATCATTTACAATAATTTACAATAATTTACAATAATTTACAATAATTTACAATCATTTACAATCATTTACAATCATTTACAATAATTTACAATAATTTACAATAATTTACAATCATTTACAATCATTTATAATAATTTACAATCATTTACAATAATTTACAATCATTTACAATCATTTACAATAATTTACAATAATTTACAATAATTTACAATCATTTACAATAATTTACAATCATTTACAATAATTTACAATCATTTACAATAATTTACAATCATTTACAATCATTTACAATCATTTACAATCATTTACAATCATTTATAATAATTTACAATAATTTACAATCATTTACAATAATTTACAATCATTTACAATCATTTACAATAATTTACAATCATTTACAATCATTTACAATCATTTACAATCATTTACAATCATTTACAATCATTTACAATCATTTATAATAATTTACAATAATTTACAATCATTTACAATCATTTACAATCATTTACAATCATTTACAATAATTTACAATCATTTACAATAATTTACAATCATTTACAATAATTTACAATCATTTACAATCATTTACAATCATTTACAATAATTTACAATAATTTACAATCATTTACAATAATTTACAATCATTTACAATAATTTACAATCATTTACAATCATTTACAATCATTTACAATCATTTATACTAGACGTTGAGATACAACAACTAGTATCATTGTAACATCTTGTTCATTTAGTTCTTTTCCTCCTTAGTTATTCCATTCTCTTTAATTCTGCCTGTTTCATGTGATATCAGCCGAGAATCACTTTTTGGGTAGAGAAATGGGATAGTTTATGAAAGTACTGGCACTTAGGTTCATGTTAGTGGTATATATTCAAGTTAACCCCCAAGTGCTAGGAAGTATGAGAGAAAAGAACAAAGATATATAACAAACAAAAAGGAAGTAGATCATCAAATATGAAATAGAAATTTATCCCTAGACAATAGACAGTAAGTATGATAAAAAAAACTTCACATGGCACTGTAACAAAAGGGATCAAACAAACTGCAATATATTTCCATTTGGTTGCAGAGATTGACAATGACTTTGGGGAGCGACTATGGGTGCAACAGTCAATGAGATTTTTAATGACAATATGAACGATTTCTGGACAAAAAGGCAGTTTACGGCAGGAAGAGTTTAGATTCGTGAGTTGATATTTATGACTGTTGATATTTATGACAGTTGTGAGTTGGATGTAGTTGAAGACAGATCGTGGCTCGAAGCAGATGAGGAAAGGAACAACAACTAACTGACAGGAATAGTCCTGGCAGTAAATATAAACGAGGACCTTAGCATGTAGAATGTCAACTATGACTAATCGGCACATATGTAAAACATTTGAGTCCAAGTTTTTTTTTATGCTTCCCTGTTTTATTTTAGTTTTATACTTGTTGACCAATAGGCTTTCCTTGACAGCCGCCAGTGTGAGAAACAATAATGATACAGCCATAAAAGGATAAAATGAAGGTGAAGAAAGACACGACACACAACGTTGGTCAACAAAATTGTTGTGTGAGGAGTCTGTAGTGTCATGTTAGAAATAAAAGAAGAATATAGAAAGAACACTTCAACATGAACCCAAGGAAACTGCAACTGCAATAGTCGCAGTAGAAATAAAAGAACACTACATTGCAACTGTTACGTAACTGGTTAGTATTCGCAATGGGTTGGTTTCTACATTCAAGGAATTTTAAGATTTCAGCTGTTTTTATCATTACTGTCTGTTGCATAGTCTTAGTCATCCTTTTGATTCCAATTTCTCCTCGTCTTTTGTTCAGGTTTTTCAGGAAAAGAAAAAATAAATAAAGTTTGTTACTATGTAACAAACAGAATATTAACATGTAAATAATGGATTTTTAAATTTTTTGACTTACGGACTCCTTCATATTTCAGATTTCCCCCTAGGGAATCCTTATAAATGCTTATTAAATTTTTGCATTAACGCAATAAGTCTGATTTTAAGCTTACTTCTGACAAAAATATTCAAATAAATTAATACTCCATGTTGAGGTAAAATCCAACAAAATCAAATTTTGTTTTATTAAAAAACTAATTTTTTGTGTAAATGAAAACAATAAGTTTTACTGTCAATTATACAGGATTTATTTTTAAATACACAATTGGTGAGAAAGATGTGCTTGTCTGACTTAGCAAAAAACTATCAATTCTTGATGATATTGCTGATAAACATACATGTAAGTTACTTTTTAGACTAAGTCTGGATCTGTAGTTTTTTTCAAAAGTTAATGCCAAAACTCCAACTTTGCATATGTTGTTGCAAACAGTTATAAAATCTTAACTGCATAATAATAATAATAATAATAATAATAGTGGTAATAATAATAATAATAATAATAATAATAATAATAATAATGGCAATAAGATAATAATGGATACTAGAAGGCTGCAGTAAACCAGAATTTTGCATAAAATTGATTTTTAAAATTCTGTTGCTTGAAATTTCGGCCAGATTTTCCGGTTCTTTTCCAGTAAGTTTGTGATTATCTACATCAACATTAAAAGGATTTCTGATCCAGTCCAAATTTTCAATATTATCAGGAAAATCTTTCGAAAAATATTTGTCAAACCGTTCAGCAAGTGGTATTAAGTGTCTTTTAACATCTACAATTATTTAATCAACATTAACCGAACCATTATTGCTGAGATATTCGTCCAGTGTACAGAACATATCTAAAGTTTTCTTACTAACTTTTATAGTTCACATGTTTAATTTTTTTTTTGTTAGATGCTTCAATTTTGTTATCACTAAGGTTTCAGCAGCAAAAGGAACTTTGACAATTCTTCTAATACTCTTGAATTTTCAAATAAGCATATACCTGCCATTGCTTCCAATCAAAAAGAGTATATAATCCCCTTATGAACTTCCATCTTTTACTAAAAGAGAGAAATGCGACAGTTTTCAGGTGCTGAAGATTCTCTAAACCTAGAATATTTCTATGAAATTTTTCTGTTTTTTGCTTTTTTACCTTGTTAGCATGTTTTAAAGATTCAACATTTTCCTGTTTAAGCATTGAATTTTACTCACTAACGTCATAATTAAATAAATTAAGTCTTGTTTGAATGGCTAACCAATTAAGTTGGCCAATCAATTGCCTGGTTTTGATAACTTCTATGGTTAATATTGCATCTTTTGGATCTTTTGGATTCATTAGGAACAAAGGTATAGGAAACACGTGACTTACCTAACTAGCACGCATGCATAATTCCATGGGTTGGTCGTGGAACAAAATGAATTAAGAAGAAAGAAACAAAGGTATAGGAAACTGTAAGGAAACACGTGACTTACCTAACTAGCACGCATGCATAATTCCATGGGTTGGTCGTGGAACAAAATGAATTAAGAAGAAAGAAACAAAGGTATAGGAAACTGTAAGGAAACACGTGACTTACCTAACTAGCACGCATGCATAATTCCATGGGTTGGTCGTGGAACAAAATGAATTAAGAAGAAAGAAACAAAGGTATAGGAAACTGTAAGGAAACACGTGACTTACCTAACTAGCACGCATGCATAATTCCATGGGTTGGTCGTGGAACAAAATGAATTAAGAAGAAAGAAACAAAGGTATAGGAAACTGTAAGGAAACACGTGACTTACCTAACTAGCACGCATGCATAATTCCATGGGTTGGTCGTGGAACAAAATGAATTAAGAAGAAAGAAACAAAAATGGCTGCCTTATCTCTTTATATGCCTGCAATGTTACCACCTGATATGCAGATGAGATGCTCCTAGTTGGAGATAAAAGAGGGTTGATTTTTCAAAGAGGACGTTCATTTTGAAATTGGATTTTGAAGAAGTAAGTTCAATCAGCAGAAGTGCGTTTGCAGTTGAGAGAAGGTGCGTTACGTATACAGAAGTTTGGAAGTTGGACAACAGTGTCAAACTTAACCAAGAAATTGTTTATATAAAGCGCAGAAGAAATAACACTCGAGTTATTTAATTATAGAAACAATGGAGAGAAAAGATAAACAAAGGCAGCTGAAATAATATTGATAAGCAAGGTGAGCAGTCATTTTAGGACAAACGACTGAATAGGGGATTGGTCATTATCTTTTAGAGTTAGTGTATATACAGTTTTTAACTATAGCCGTGAGTTTTACAACAGCTTCATGACATTTGAGAATGACGGTGGGTTTTGTGGCAATGGGTTTTGCAATGATTGTAACAGTTTACAACAGTTAGAATTGTCACCAGTTGCAGGTTTGACATAGTCGAAAGTAGATCGTGGCTCGAAGACTATGGGGAAATGGATTGATCAAACGACAGACACTCAACAGGAGATATAGATGAAGACGTTAGTGTTTATAGTTCCCGACAATGGTGTCACACATGAACCTAAAGAGCAACAAATATTTACAGAAAATATTGCAGTCTATGTTTTTTTTTTTTGTTTTATGTTTTTATATACGTGTGAGCCAGTGCACGCCCACAGCAGTCACCAATGTGAAAGGCAATGATAACATGGCTAGAAGGAGAAGATGAAAGAAATTTACAGTATGCAGCATTGGGGTTGTCGATCTTGCCAAGTGAAGGATACATGGTTTTGTCTCACTGGGGCCTGGAAAGAGGTATTTATTCCGGAACGTTTTGGCAAATAAATCTTGAAAGCTACTCATCATTCAAAGCAATCTGGTAGTGAACTCATAAGAATCTTTCATTAAATCTGCTCATCCTATATTTTGTGTGTTTTGTGTGGTAGAGAGGACAAAACTATTAGACAAGACTTCTTTACTGTGATACAATATAGTCATTATGTAAATTAGCTGAAGTGTTCAATATTAGGGGAGTTAATATACTATTCTATAAAATAGCTGAAAATAACTGGAAATGGAAACTGTTAAGAGTTCAGCCGGGTTTAACTTGGTGACCCTGAAATTAAAAGGTTGTGGAAACATAATAAAAACGGATATGATATCACATGGCTCAAAGAGAGTGTGTAATAGAGAATAGTAGTGTGTTGATGTGTAAATAATGGATTTTTTCCATTATATCAAAAAAGGGTGTGTGTAAAATGTTTTTGACTCCTAATGGGGGTATGAGACGAATGGATTCGCCAATCATTTTTATAACCAACGGCTGTGCTAAACAACCAATGAAAACGTCGCAAAATTATTATAAAAATTGTCGAATTTTGGATTCAATCAGTTCGCAGTTTGCTACGTCACGGACCGCATTTAATTCTTCACCGCCATCTTGGTTACTGATCTGAACTACGCTGCCATCTTGGTTATTGATCTAGACTACGCCGCCATCTTTGTTCAACATAATATCTCAGAACTTAAGAGGTTAACTACGCCATGGACTGCATTTGATTCTTGGTCGCCATCTTGGTTACTGATCTGAACTACGCCACCATCTTTGTTCAACACAATGTCTAAAAACTTAACAGAAAATATAATTAATCATGAAGACAATGTTTCTGTAACAATTACGACAACTTGGTTTTCTGCATGTATGCCACAATATCAAAACTCAAGACTACATAATTTGCATGCTGAACTAATCGCTTATTGCCCTGGAACGTTTTACAGTTTGATGGAATCAGACATTAACGATGGATAAAGAGAAGTACAATGTGTTTCTGTGCTTAACTATGAAAAGTGTGATATGTCAATGTGTCCTGAGATATTTTATGGAGATAAAACCTTCGTCTATCTCCAGCTTGTTCTCATTTTCCAATATTGTCTTAAAAGGCATAATAAATTGGACAAGGCGAAATTCTCTGTGACAAAATTTAGAGAAAGTTGGGGAACAGTTTTATTGAATAGTTACTTAAAAGTAAATATTTTGGATGGCCAAAACGAGATGAAACCCTAATTAACTGTTTTTTTGTTTTAACTTATGGTACCTCCCTCCTCTTATTTTATCCATACCTCTCCCATCGTTTTCTTTACCAACTTTTTTTATAATTCCTCTTTACCTTTTACCAATTATCCAATTAGGTGATTTGCTAAATATTCTGTTTGCTGTGGTGAACGGTGGATATATGTTTGTATAACTACAATATTTGAGTTCATGAGATGATCCGTAAATGTGACTCGTTTATTTAGTTTTAGTATGAGATAAGACCGCCCCACCCTTCGGCCTGGTTAAAAATGTTGTATTGTTTATATGAATAAATAATTATGCCAGTTGGAGACACTTTCAATGATTGATACTACCTTGAAATTACAGTAATGTATTAAGACAAATAGATTTTGTTATTATTTCATATTGTAGAGCTCTATCCTACGTTATTTTAAATATGTATTTGTTCAAGTCTTCCTGTCTTAGTTTGATTCTGTTCTGATTGCGAGAAGTTGGTTTTCTTGTTCATAACAATTAGTGATTAAATAATAATTTATAATAATAACCACCAATGATCATGATAATAATCCCTATATATATATATATATATATATATATATATATATATATATATATATATATATATAAATAATAAAAGTGGCACAGTTTTTCCCCTCTGTACCAAAATTACTGTAGATTTAAAACAACAGATGCCACATACAAATTTATTATGTCTACACTATTAGGCACTACCTTATGTAACTTTAGCACGCCATTATATACACATTTAGGCGTTATCTTAAATTTTATGTTTATTCCGAGGAGCAACACGATCACAATCTCACCATCTTCAGAAGAAATAAGTTCCTATTTCCCTCTCTCTCTTTCCTGTACTTCCACCGTTCCCACTTGACACTGGCACTCCACACACGATGATCACAACCCCAATTTCCCTATATTATTCCAACTTCATCATCCATTACACCCACCACCAAATAACAGTGAATTAGACATCAAACTCACACGTCTAAAACGAAATATTTTCTCCATACTACAACGCGAAGAGAATAAAATTATACCCAACCTAACAAGATCGCAACGCACTACACTAGAAAACCTAAGAAACAAAGATCTCATCTTCCTACCCTCAGACAAGGAGAAAGAATTTTGTGTGATCTCACAGGCCACATACGACACACTTGCTTTCTCTCACCTTAGCAATGACACACTATACGCACCAGTTAGCAGCATTTCCTCTATACAAATAGAACACCGCATCAATACAACCTGGACCAACATTTGCAACAAAAGGAGCATCCCTAGCAAATACAGACACAACTTCACCACAAGAAATAGTAGACTTCCCACATTCTATCACCCCATAAAACAGGCCCCACCACCAAAATAAGACCCATAGTATCCAGCAAAGAAGGACCACTCTACAAAATTTCCTGGTTTCTTTCCCACCTCTTAAAACCACTTCTTCCAACCTTCCCGGGACACGTCAGCAGCTCTAATGAAGTCATCTCTAGGTTACGTTCACTTTCATCAGAACAACTCAAGCACAACAGATATGCCTTCAGCCTAGACGTCGTCGCCCTCTACACATCTGTCCCTGCATACCCGGCAATTGACATAATTACCGACTGCATTTCTTCCTGTAGCCTCTATTGCTTTGGCCTCACTGGAACTGATATACATGACCTCCTAGAAATAATAATAGACAACACTTACTTCACATACAAACAAAGCACATATTAACAAATCACAGGATTACCTATGGGGTCCAGCCTGTCAGGACTACTCGCTATCACATTCATGGACAAACTCGAATGCCGCGCCCTCAACTCTTGCTACTCCTACACCTTCTTCACGCGATACGTTGATGATATCCTACTCCTAACACCTTCCCGGGAGGATGCAAACTCAATTTTAACATGTTTAACAACACCGACCCACACATTGAGTTCACCATCGAGCATCCCGACAGCTCTGGATCCCTGGCACTTTTAGACTTCAGCCTCAAGATCTCCGAAGACGGTAATATATCCACCAAATTCTACAAGAAACCCGCCTGTAGAGATCTCTTCATACACTATAAATCTGCCCTCCTCGTAAAGCTAAAATAAGCTATGTGAGGAATGAAATAGCGCGCATCCGCAACAAATGCAGCAACAAAGCGGATAAAAATACCTGCACAAATAAATTCAACCAAGTGCTAGAAACCAATAGATACCCAAAACCAACCATTGCAAACCTCAATAAATCTAGAAAACACACGCAACATTTTTCCTCTAACACCTGCTTTCTAAAGCTGCCGCATTTCAACAACAAGATCACAACAGTCATCCGCAAAGCTATACACAGAGAGGGTCTAGACATACAACTTATACACACTGGGCCATCACTACGACAGCATTTTTCAAAACGCAAAACTCACCTAAGCAACGTACCCTGCGCCCTAACTAACTGCCCGATGAACACCACTAACATGTGCCACCGTACATACACAGTATATCGCATACAGTGCACAAAATGTGACGTCATACGTCGGTAGCTCAGTGAGACACCTGCACATTAGAGTAAAAGAACACATACAAACACAAGCCTCTTCTGTTCGCAAACACCTTCACACATGCGGCAACACTAACAAATCCATCAGAGTAGATATTTTAGCCACCGAACGCAATGTTGGCAACCTTCGTATCAAAGAATCAATCCTGATTGCCAAATTACATCCCAAGATTAATTGCCGACATGAATTAGGCTCTTCATTCTTAACTTAATGCGCACCATCCCACCATTGTATAATACAATTATAAAATAAATAAACAAACAAAATAAAATTAAAAAAATAAACTTTCCCAGGTGACCACTGTGCAAATATAAATATACTGCGTATATGAAATATGAATACGTACACATGTATTTATAAGTTGTATTAATAAATTTCTCACCTGCTTCAGCTTGTGTCTTTCCGTTACTTCTGCATTGTACCGCCTTCTACAATTCTATTTAAAGTCATTATATGATCTAAAGCAGAGTGCTCAGTGTTGGAACACAGTATTTCATGATTATATTATTAAACAACAATTTAGACAATGCGCTGTAGACCCCTGTTTATATACCCAACACAAAGACGATAAACTACTGATTTTGGTTTTGTGGGTCAATGATATTTTAATCGCATCAAATTGTGACATAATGTTAACTGATGTTAAGAACAAATTAAGTAAAAGATTCAAAATGACCGATCTTGGCAAAATATCCTGGTTTCTGGGGATAGAATTTACTCAAAGCAAAGGACTTGTTACGATGACTCAATCGAGATACATCGACAAAATACTATTAAAATTTGGAATGGGAGAGTGCAAGAAACGCTCTACACCGGTCGAAAATGATATTAAAAAAAATATACACACAGAATCTGAAATAATAAATGACGCACAATATCGCGAAATTATAGGTAGTCTTATATATTTAATGACTGCAACCAGGCCCGATATATGCTATACTGTAACAAAACTGTCACAAAAATTATCACGACCGACAATGAAGGATTTAAACAGAATTAAACAAATCCTGCGTTATTAAAAAGGAACTAAAGAACAGAAGTTAGAAAATCAAGAAATTCCCTAAAATTAGAAGGTTTTTCTGATTCAGACTGGGCAAACGATGAAGATCGCAAGAGTTTATCTGGATATTGTTTCAGACTCTCAGAAAATGTGCCTATTATTTCATGGAAATCTAAAAAGCAACAGATTGTATCTCTCTCTACATGTGAAGCAGAATTTATCGCGATCACACACACAACCCAGGAAGCACTCTACCTTAAAAATATCCTAAAGACTATTTTAGAGCCAGCATTAATTAAAAGCCTCGTAGTAATTAATTGTGATAATCTAGCCAGTATAGTCTTAGCACAGAACACCATAATCAACCAAAGATCTAAGCATATAGATATAAAATACCATTTCATAAAAAACGAGATAAAAAAGGAATCCATTATTTTGAATTACATATCATCAGAACAAAATATCGCTGATGTATTTACGAACCCGCAACAAGGATAAAGTTACAACGTTTTTTTTTTCAAAACTTGTTGGGGAATTCGACTGAATAATTTTTTTTTTGTTACTGCCCTGTATGTATATAGATTTCTATATATAAAAAAAAAAAAAAATTAGTCCTGGACAAGACGTTAAACTGTATCCATTTTATTTGTATTAACACTTTAACCTACTAATGCGTAACTAATACTTTTGCTTAAAAAAAAAAAATGGCGTCTTTTTAAATGCTAAAATTCTAAGATCCAAATGATTTCTAAATTTTGTTATGTCTAAGTGAATATAAAAATATATATTTATTTTTGAGCAGAACAAACACAAGGGACTTCCCCATTATAAAAAAAATAGGGACGATGTTGCAATATTTTGGTGTTATAATGGGGTAGTTATTTAAATGCTGCCCACATCAGCATTATTTGGCACAAGGCTGGAAAGTGGGAACCCCGCAGGCTCTCCTAAAGGAGGGGAACTCCTGCAATTTTAAAAATTGCCTGAGTAACCCCGTCGGCATTCCCCGGTCGGGGCGCCTCAGGCAGCAAGCAATAAACTTGCCCCACCGGAAACCCGGTGGCATGGCCTGGGAGGGTGGACCTCCTAGGTATTACCCAGGCGGCGTACCTCAGTCCAACAGGTGCTGGGCCGGTTCCTGGCCCTTCACCTGTTGGGCTGAGTGTCAAGTGACGAATCCTTGACTTGTACTACCCTGTCTCCCTGCAGCCGCTAAGAGGCACATCCCATCACAACAGTGTTATAATGGGGTATGATTCCACACAGTCGGACGATTCTATTCATAAACGATGCTGCTAAGAACTGACGGATCAAATTAATTCACGTTCTGCTACCAACCAATCAGAAACCAGAATTGCTTCATAAATATTAAACCTTTTCTGGAGAAATTTCACATGTTCTTTTCCGTCTCTACACGGTAAAAATATTTTGTTCTGTGGAATTGTCTACTACAAACAAGTCACCTCCCAGGACTTGTGTGTAACAGCAAACCATCTGAAACTGTTCTGAAACTCAAAATGGCTTACACTTCTAGATACATATATAAGTGAAAGTATCTGTGTGTGTGTCTGTCTGTCTGTGTACATTTCCCTACAGAATATCTCTGTCAATTTTCAGTCTACAGACTCGAAATTTGATATACAGAGTATTGAAAGTTGGGAAAATCTTTGTAATCGGTTTTCGGCCAGAAATTTTACTGTTAAGGGGTCAAAGTTCAACGATTTGACCTTTGAGAACTCTACCAAACTTCTCTGCCAATTTTGGGTCTAAACACTTAAAATTTTAGATATAAGTTCCTTGGACATGGATCCAACTTAAAAACTTGATTTAAGCCCAAACAATAACTCTTAAGGAGTCAAAGTTAAAAAAATTGATCCCCTCCTTTTTTTTTTGCTCAACATAAACCTCCAAACACCCGGGCAATGCCGGGCTGAAATACTAGTATATATATATATCTATAAAAGTGAATGTGTCTGTCTGTGTGTGTGTGTACATTTCCCTATGCAATAACTCTGTCAATTTTTAGTCTACAGGCTCGAAATTTGATATAGAGGGTACTGAGATTTGGGAAAATCGATGTGATCGGGTTTCGGACAGAAATTTGGCTGTTAAGGGGTCAAAGTTCAACGATTTGACCTTTGAGAACTCTACCAAACTCCACCGACAATTTTGGGTCTACGCACTTGAAATTTAAGATATAGTTTCCTTGGACATGGATTCTAAAAGTTAAATGGGGATAAAGTGATGTACACATACATATAAATATACAATTATATAAACACACACATATACAAAAACATAAATGCATAGGTACACATATACACACATACATGCATGCACACATATACATTCCAACAAATTCTGAAGGTGCTAAGCTAACAAAACTGAGAGGAGAGAAGAGGCTAAAAAAATTATATATAAAGTGTTGAGAAAGTGCATAAAAGATCTATAATTTTATGGAATTATGTATCTAAGTAGTTAAAACTATATAATTTCAAATTGGCTATATTCAAATTTGGTCTTATGTTTGCAATGGAAGATTAGTTCACTGTTAGAATGTTTTATATTGGTACTTTAGGGGAAGTAATTATTGTTATAGCTTCAGATGTGCAAAGGTCACATGATTTAGAGCCTGGAGTTTTAGGATAGCCTGTTTAATTGCGGAAGTAGTTTAATTAAAAACCTCAAGTCTAATAAAAGTTGTTAGAGAAATTCTGTGGTTATTATTCGAATTTTGGTTGTTAAAAGAAGATGTGTGGTTAGATATTCTTGTCTTTATTAAGGTTGAAGTAGTAGTGTTTTACTAGGTGTTCGGGGTCTGTTATTTGTTAATTTGTACTGGGTTTGATGTGGGGAGATGGTTTGAAGTTTGTTCATTGTGGTGATCACTGGTCGGGCCAATAAGTGCTGGCATATTGTTTTGGAGGGGATTATGAGTGTTATTAGTGTTAGAAAGATTGTAAGGAGAATTATTATTATTATTATTATTATTATTATTACTACTACTACTACTAGTAGTAGTAGTAGTAGTAGTAGTAGTAATAGGATTGTTGATAGACTATTTAATTCACTTATTGGATCTGTGGTTCTATTAGATGATTGATGGGGGAAAAGAACAACAGAATATTTATGTCTGTTGTGGGGGAGTTACAGTATAGCTCAGTATATAACATCTCTGCGAATACAATCATTATTGAGTAGGCATTTTTGCTTGTTGTTACAGTTGCAGTTGTATTGCGGAAGGAATTTTTTAGGCTGATTTGATTTTTTTTATTGGATGTTATAATTCTTTGTGCTAAATTAGGAATAGTTGAATTGAGTTTTATTAAAAATGGAACTATATCTATGTGGGTACTTGAAAGAGTTTTGTACAATATTAAAAAATTCCTTAGGTATGTTGGGTTTGACATTCGAGCTAAATGGAACATTAAACTAAATATTTTCCTTTTTCCTAAACCAGTTGGATGGGCAAAGAACGTTATGATTAGTGTATTGGTTTTGATTATAGTGGTTGTGGGATTCATTGCTATTGATGGTTTGTTGCTAGTCACATTGTATGGTGATTACGGATTTCAGACGGCTAGCAGAGGAGTACGATGGTTGTATTTAATTTTTTTTGTATCCTGAATTCCTTAAGGCATTGTTGAAGAAAGTGGCATTTTGATTAAAAGATTTTTGTTGACAGAAAGAATAGAAATTCTTCTAGATACTAGATAATACTGTTTACAAAATAAAAATGAAATAGGTTAAGCCTTTCAACTGTCGATTAAGGCCTGGCTTTAAAGTTCTTAGTAAATTCTCTTTTAATTAAAAGGTGCACGTATCTGAAAATAAAATGATTTTTAAAAATAATTAGATATTTAAATCATTGTGAATTTATTCAAATGGTCCTTTGAAAAATTAGTTGAGCAAGTAACTGCTCGACGAAACAAAATGTTACTTGCAGACTATTGAGTAATGAAGCTGTAGGTACTGCATGAAAAAACAAATTTAAAATTTCTTTACCAAATATTTAATGAATTCCTTAAGAATAGTGATAATAATAAAAAAGATACCGTAAAACTTGAATTTAACTTGAAAATACTAGTCGAACAATGTAATCCTAAAAAAGTGACTCTTTACGTTCAACACCGGTATCGATTAATTTAACCAGAAGTTTATTTACATTCTTAAATGAACAATGTTTCACAAACTTGAAATGAGTAAAATTTAATCACGCCATTATTTCAAATGTAAGGATGTGATTAAAATTTAATTTTAATTAAGCACATGTTTAACAAATAAAAAAAAAGAAATAATGAACGATGAAGTTGAAAATGATTAAATGTATTTTATTTTATAATTTAAAATTAAAAACATTGTACGAGACAAAGTAAAATTTTGGGTACTTATGTATTTTTGGTACCGTGCTGAAATAATAATGTTATTATTTTGAAAGCCATTCTTAACATAGGGAGGGGAGGGTGTTTTGTATCCATTCTGTGCTTCAACCTTATAATTGAATAAAAGAAAATATAGTAAAACTTGAATTTAACATGCAAAAAAACTATTTACAAACAGCTCGGTACCAAAAATACATTTTAGGACTGTTTAGATATGTTTTTAAAAGAGACTACACCTCCCCATAATATATTTTTTATAAATATTTTTATCTAATTACTGTTGTTTTAAAAAAGATAAAATCGATTTTCTAAGTGTTCGTTTTCTACCTAGCTGGCTAAGTTGTTAGTGGTTCAATTTATTTTAAAGCGTTTATTCAGTTCAAAAATAAGACTACAGACCGCATAATATTTTTTAAAGTATTTATACTTATTTACTGTTTTAAAAAGGGCAAAATCGATTTTTCTACCTAGCTGGCTAAGTTGTTAGTGGTTTAACTTATTTTAAAGCGTTTATTTAGTAAGAAAAAAAGTTAAGAAGGATTTCTTCTCCACTGAACGAGGACAGAAAAGGTGAAGTTTAGTTTCAAAACAGATACTATACTTTGCTAATAATAATAATAATAATAATAATGATAATAGTAATAATAATAATAGTGTAGCGTCTACCCTGGAACTAAAATTTGACAGAGACTTTTGAATTGTCACCGTTTCCGGAGAGCTCTAAAAAAGAGGACAAAAAAAACCGTGACACCAAATTCGAGTGCTCTCTCTTCCTTTTTCGCTCGCTGACCCTTGAGGAGTTAACACGCGCTACTGCTGTGTCTGTCACATGTGCACGACACACGCTATGCCAGTTCTCATAATGAAACCAAAAAAACATTCTTCTTACCTTTCCACGCCACTTTTCACTCAAACTGCTATCCCAAAGAAAAATATTTAATTTATTTTTTCTTTTCGACTTTACGCCAAAAAAGAGAACATTTACCCAGTCAGTCAAGATTTCTTTCTTTTCTACGGACACAAAAGAAACCACATGAGTGTGATACACAAAAGGGTAAATAAAATTACACTTCTTTTAATAATCCAAGTCTGACTTTATTTTCATTAATTTTTCTGAATATTTGTTTTTTATTAATGTTTATGAAAAATTATTTTAAAGGAGCTGTTCGTCGTTTTGCCCGGCGAGCAGCTCACTTCACTGGTGACCCCTTTTCGTCAGACTTTGGTAGAACACGCGAGGAGCTGGACATTCCCAATTCGGCAGTTTAAAGACTTTCAAACTAAGTTTTTCTCAACCCAGGCCAGGGCAGCAAACCAACCATGGATAGTGATACCATATCAGCGACAACGGCAATACAGGCTGTTCTTAAAATTCCGCCTTTCTGGACACACGACCTGACGTTGTGGTTTGCCCACGTGGAAGCTCAGTTTTTCACTCAGCGAATTAACTAAGCTGAACCACGTGGTGGCCGCACTCACGCATGAAGTGATGGCTGAAGTCCGCGACTTGATAATGGCACCCCCAGGATCTATTTCTTATGACACTTTTAAGTCGGAGTTAATCAGAAGAACAAGCGACTCCCAACAAAGCGTCTCCGGCAACTGCTGATCGAGGAGGAACTCGGCGACCGAAAACCATCCCAATTACTGAGACAGATGAAACAATTAATGGGCGAAAGCGTTCTACAGCCAGACATCCTCAAACAATTATTCGTTAGTAGGCTGCCGTCCAGTATTCAGATGATACTAGCGTCTTCCAAAGACACCACCTTAGTCGAGGAATTGGCGGAGTTGGCTGACAAAATCATGGAAGTAACGGTTTCAGTAGCCCCGGTGCACGCACAGGCACCAGAGGATTCCTTTCCCGAAACCTCAGGCACCTCCACATATATCCGCGAAGAACTGGAGAGACAAGCCCAACTAATCCAAAACCTGAGTGACCAGATTCATGATATGGAGCTCAGACCAAGCAGACACCCGCGTCCGAGCGGACAGGACTGTTCTCGACCACGAAGTAACAGTCGAAATGGTGACAGTCTGTGTCGATTCCATGCGTGTTACAGCGAAAAAGCTTTCCGATGCCGCAGGCCTTGCTCTTTCATGAAGAACGATAAGCAAGCGGGAAACGGCCAGGCCAGGTGGTAGGGGCGACCGATACCCCTGGCAGAAACCACATTTGTCGCACCCTTTACGTCACAGATAAGAACACTGGTACACGATCTCTCATTAATACCGGCGTAGAAGTCAGCATAATCCCCAAGGAACTGTTGAAAGAGAAACGTACCCCGTCGAATTTCTGTCTACAAGCCGTGAATCACTCATCTATTCCGACTTTCGGAGAAAAGTCGTTAACATTAGATCTGGTATTCCGACGCACCTTCCAATGGATTTTTACTATCGCGAAGCTGCCCATTCCAATTTTAGGAACGGATTTCTTGCATCATTTTGGCATACTTGTGGACGTCAAATGCGGCAAATTAATCGACAATAGCACTGGACTTACTGTGCAAGGGAAGATTAATAGAAAGATGATGATAAGCCCGGTCATATTGAAGGATGCTACGGACCCATACACAGACCTCTTAAAAGGTTTCCCTAATATAATTTGTCCTGTTTTTAGCAACGACAGGGTTACACATGATGTTACCCACCACATCCAGACCAGAGGACTTCCTGTGAGTGCGTGCCCGCGCAGACTCAAACCTGACCGCCTGAAAGTCGCCAAGCAAGAATTTCAGCACATGCTGGATTTGGGTATTATTCGACCCTCCGACAGTAATTGGTCATCGCCACTCCACATGGTGCCCAAAAAGTCAGCAGGCGACTGGCACCCTTGAGGGGATTATCGAGCACTGAACAGTCGCACGACTCCAGATAATCACCCCATTCCTCACCTCCAGGATTTTTCAAACTCTCTCCATGGTAAATCGATATTCTCCAAAATCGATCTCGTCCGTGCGTACAATCAGATTCCTGTGGACCCTGAAGATATCCCCAAAACTGCTATAACTACCCCATTCGGACTCTTCGAATTTCTACGAATGCCCTTTGGACTGAGAAATGCTGGCCAGTCCTTCCAGCGATTTATAGACGCAGTCTTACGTGGATTACCATTCGTTTACACATACATTGATGATCTACTCGTAGCGAGTTCATCCGAAAGCGAACACGTGCAGCATCTACAGCAACTGTTCCACAGATTGTCGGAATACGGTGTTATCATCAACCCCAGCAAGTGTGAGTTTGGAGTCTCTTCGCTTTCCTTCCTGAGACATTTAATTGATTCGGAGGGTATCCGCCCTCTCCCGGAAAAAGTCCAATCCATTGTTGATTACCCGCCTCCCACTTCCCTTCGTGAACTTCGGTAATTCCTCGGGTTGATAAATTTTTACAGGCGTTTTGTTCCTCACTGTGCCGAAATCGCACAGCCCTTAACGGATGTACTCAGGAACAAAAAGAAAAAAAATGAAACAATCACTTTGAACGGAATTACACTCCTTCAACAAAGTAAAAGAAGCATTAATGGCTGCCACTATGTTGGTTTTTCCCCACCCACACGCTCCCCTATCCCTGTCAGTAGACGCATCGGATGTGGGCATTGGAGGGGTATTACAGCAGTTTGTAGACAACACGTGGCAACCACTATCTTTTTTCTCCAGGCGACTTCAGAATGCTGAGACCAAATATAGTACCTTTGGCAGAAAACTTTTAGCCACTTATTGTGCGGTCAAGCATTTTCGCTACATGCTAGAGGGATCCGACTTCACTCTTTTTACGGACCATAAACCGCTATCGCACGCCTTGCTCGCCAAACCCAGCAAGCATTCACCCAGAGAAGCTCGTCATTTAGACTACATTTCTCAGTTCACTTCAGACATCAAATACATCAAAGGCACTGAGAACGTTGTCGCCGACACATTATCGCGCATGCACATTGATGCCATTCAGCCTACTGATAGTATTGATCTTAAACAGATCGCCGTCGACCAAAGAAATGATGAGGAGTTGAATAACTTGCTACATTCTGAAAGCCTATCATTCAAACAGGTTCCCATACCCTTTTCTAGCGAAGTGATTTGGTGTGATATCTCAACCGGACATGAGCGCCCTTATGTTCCTCCCAAACATAGGCGAGCTGTTTTCTCTTAGCTGCACAGCCTATCGCATCCTGGCATCCGCTCTACACAGAAGTTGGTGACGTCTCGTTTTATATGGACAGCCATCAATCGAGATATACGCGAATGGACCAGGAGTTGCATACCTTGTCAAAAGTCTAAAATTCATAAGCACATTAAAAGCCCACTTTCGACCTTCTCAACCCCTGAAGCTTGCTTTCAGCACGTCCATATAGACTTAGTGGGCCCACTCCCACCCTCCAGAGACTGTACACATCTGCTGACTTGCATTGACAGGTTTTCGAGATGGCCTGAAGCCATACCCATTAAAGATACTTCTGCCGAAACTGTGGCCAAAGCCCTTATCACACACTGGATAGCTTGTTATGGGGTGCCTAACACCATTACAACCGACTGAGGTAGACAATTCAACTCTTACCTCTTTTCGGAACTGTCTCACCTACTCAGATGTAAACACATACGCACTACTTCATACCATCCGGCAACAAATGGCATGATTGAGCGCTTTCACAGGCAATTGAAAGCGTCCTTGAAAGCATACTCCGACCCTAACAGATGGATGGAATACCTTCCCTTCGTTCTCCTAGGTATTAGGTCCACCATCAAAACGGACATTAGTCTAACCCCTGCTGAAATGGTCTACGGAGCCTCACTGATCTTGCCTGGGCAGATGGTCACAACTACCAACCCCGAACGCATGCCAGACCCGGTGAATTACACCTCCCGTGTAAAGGATTATATGGCAATACCTTTCAACATCGCGCCAAGAGCACAAGATGTACACACGCATGTTCCCAAGGACATGAACTCATGGACCTACGTGTTCGTCCGGAATAGTGGCGTGACTACCCGCCTTCAGTTGCCGTATTCCGGCTCTTACAATGTACTCAAGAGATACCTGAAATTCTTCATAATCGAGATTAACGGCAGACGTGACTCGGTCAGTGTAGATCGCTTAAAGAAAGCGATTTTTGACGATGATGTTACACATGCAGAAACCAAAGACTACGGTCCGTTTCGACGACCCCGACTCATCGAGCACGACCATTTCTACCAGGTCGGGTAGACGCATTCAGCGCCCACACCGATTTGCTGTTTACACTCAGTGACATTCTGTTCTCCTTATCGACATACTGTCTAGTAGGGGGGTAATGTAGCGTCTACCCCGGAACTAAAATTTTAACAGAGACTTTTGAATTGTCACTGTTTCCGGAGAGCTCTAAAAAAGAAGACAAAAAAACCGTGGTACCAAATTTGAGTGCTCTCTCTTCCTTTTTCGCTCGCTGACCCTTGAGGAGTTAACACGCGCTACTGCTGTGTCTGTCACATGTGCATGACACACGCTATGCCAGTTCTCATAATGAAACAAAAAAAACATTCTTCTTACCTTTCCACGCCACTTTTCACTCGAACGGCTATTCCAAAGAAAAATATTTAATTTATCTTTTCTTTTCGACCTTACGCCAAAAAAGAGAACATTTACCCAGTCAGTCAAGATTTCTTTCTTTTCTACGGACACAAAAGAAACCACATGAGTGTGATACACAAAAGGGTAAATAAAATTACACTTCTTTTAATAAGCCAAGTCTATTTATTTTCATTAATTTTTCTGAATATTTGTTTTTTATTAATGTTTATGAAAAATTATTTTTAAGGAGCTGTTCGTCATTTTGCCCGGCGAGCAGCTCACTTCAATAGTAGTAGTAGTAATAATAATAATAATAATAATAACAATAATAATAACAATAATAATAATGTATAAATAAATTTACGTTCAGATGAACCAAAGTTTTACTCATTGACAGTATTAAATTTAAATAATTAAACTTAACAAAAATTATATACTTAGAATTAATTATAAATTGGATGCTGCAAACAATTTAGGAAAACTCGTCCACGGAAAACTCGTCAATTTTTGATAGATAGGAAAACTCGTCCATTATACTGATTGAAAACACATTTTATGACCGTTCTTGAAGGAGATATTGTTTTTAAAAGAGGCTACACCCCATAATATTAAAAACAATATATATATATATATATATATATATATATATATATATATATATATATATATATATATATATATATATATACTTGTTAACTGTTGTTTTAAAAAATATTAAATCAATTTTCTAAGTGTTCGTTTTCTACCTATTTTTGTAAGTTTTTAGTGGTTCAACTTATTTTAAAGCGTTTATTTAGTAAAAAAAAAAAAAAAAAAAAAAGAACTAGTAATGTCCGACATGAGAGGATCACGTTTTTGGAATCTCGATAATCGCTCAAAACTGGAAAATTAAAGAAAATATCGAAGTAGATATAGTTATAAAAATAGCCAAAAGAAATAACTTTGTATATTTTTTTAAGTAATATCCGAGATCAGTGTTCAGAAAAAATCTACTTGAAGTGAATACGGTTAATTATGTAACACAACCGAACGGAATGGAATCACAGAAATACGAAATCATATATTTATTTTAAAAAAGTACTTTGGTTTTTATTATTACGAAAAAAAAAAGAGAAAAAAACTCTTTTATTGAATGATAAAACAAATATTTTATTTAGAAAAATTAATTTAACACTTCTTGTGTTCATGAAACAAGAAAAGATACATCTGCAGTTTGCAGACGGCAGCCACCTTTTTTGGTACGTTTCACTAAACTGTCGCCAGGTGGCGCTTCTCGGTCATAGAACATTTAAATTATTAATTTGTTGTTGACCTCTCAAAATTGTTTTAATTCAAAAATGTATCATTTAAATTATTTATTTGTCCGAAAATAAAAACAAAAGAAAACTTTTACCTTATACAAATCCACAAAGTCTGGCTATCAGTAATTTCTTGGCCTTCGGGACAAGATCAAAGTGATAATTTACGACCTTCCCGCGAGGGAGGGTCGGAAACACCTTCTCTCTTCCCTCTACTAACTTCCCACTCCCTCTCTCAGTTCTATCTCCCCTCTTGCCGCCTTTTGGCGCCACCTCTTTTTGGCGCCAAAGTCGGCTCCCCACTTTGGACGCTGATTCCACGTCACTTTTTTCAGTGAATTTTTTAAAAGAGGGACCCAAAACGGACACCCCCAGCCCGGGGGCCACCAATATGGATACCCTCAGCCAGGGGCCCACCAATATGGATACCCCCAGCCAGGGGGCTACTGCTCCCCAAGAGGACGAATCCCCAACAGGAGAAAAAACAACTGCTGATGGGGCGTACCGCCCGGGTATGACACCATTGGACGCTCCCCAGAAGTGGGAAAATTTAACAACAGCTCCCCACGAGGGCGACTCCCCCCAAAGGGGAGCAAAACCAAAATCGGTCGTAGCATCTCACTCCAACTACAAAAAGGAGGAGGTGCCAGACCAAAAGGACAATAAAGGGGACAGCGCTCCCCAGGAGGGCTGCTCTCCCAAAAGGGGAGCAGATCAAGAAAATGAGGGGGCATACCGCCTGGACCTCACAAACGAGGAAGGAGCAGATGGCCTCAAAGTAAACAAAAAAGATCATGCTCCCCAGGAAGCCGACTCCCCAAAACGGGAAGCTGCTCCCGAAAAAGACACTAAAAAGGAAGCCGCCGCCCAAAAATGTGACACTCCCACAAAAGGACTGACCAAGACATCTGGGGAGGCAGGAAGCGTCGCCAATAAACAGGCAGAGGGCGACCTCCATAAAAGACCAAAAACGGTCTAACCTCACTAAAGACCCCATACCAACACCAACAAGAGGGTCTGCGTGGGGGAAGACCGTAGAAAAACAACTGTCCCCTCAAGAGTATAGAGACCTGTACCTGACAAAGTACAGACAATACATAGAGGGGGCAGATATAAAACCCATACCAGGTGCCTGGGAGGCAATTGAGGGCAGAGTCCTGTCCTTTGCCATTTCCGATATACCGGAAAACCGCCTCCTAGGGATGAAGAAGGAAGACATGGCGGGGCTCCTCCACAAACTTAACATCCCAGTACTATACCTGCACCAGAGGAGCTTCGCTGTGTGGGACATCCTCCTACCCACCAAGGACGATGCGGAGAGACTCTCCCTCCAAGAAATAAAGCATGGGAGAGTCAAACTAATACCTGAATACCAGGGCAAGAGAAGGACTCGGGTGCAGGTATTTAATGTGCCAACCCAAATACCTGCGGAAGTATTAGGATGCCTCTTCAGCCAGTACGGTGAGGTGGAACAGGTGACCCCAGTACGGTCAAAAACTGGGACTCACCTGGGCTGCTACACAATAGCAATGAGGCTGAAGAGGGAGGGTGTTCGAGCAATACCACCGCTACAAAGACGCCAGCATAACGGTAGTGGTGGAGGGCCGTCGTCCACACTGTTGGTTCTGCCAAAAGCAGGCCCACATGGCTAGGAGTTGCCCCCAAAGGGTAACCCCTAATCAAACAACCAAAAAGGCGGTCACAACCCCTGAGACAACGCCCGCACCAAAACAGGCGGCAACAACCCCTGCAACTGCAGCACTAACCCCAGCTCCAAGGAAAACCCAAACCACCCAGGAGGCCAAGGGGGAAGAATGGAGCACGGTAGTGAGACAAAAGCGGAAACACATAATCCCTTCTGCCACCGTCCCACCACCAGCCCAAAAATCGAGGCAGCAGCCTCTGCAAATGCAGCAACAACAACAGCCACCACAGCCAATGCCGCGGAAACAACTGCAGCAACAACTACTGCAGCAGCAAAATCAGCAAGTGCAGCAGAAGCAGCAGCAGCAACGACACCAACGAGAGCAGCAACAACAAAAACAGCTACAGCAGCAAATAGAGGAGCAGACACAACCAACGGTCCCCACACCAATCGAGACGGGGATCAAGCGGAGAAAAGACTGCTCCTCTGAGGATGAATCCGCAAGTGAAAGGGAGAGGAACTCAACCTCACCTCTCCCCGGTTCATTCGAAAGAATGAAAAAGAGAAACAAAAGAAGAAAAGAGGAAGAAAAGGTGGCCCCCACTCCCTGTGAACATACACCACCCCTAACAACAAAATCTACTTCCACCCCCAAACCACACACTGCACCAACACCAGACACTGCACCAACACCAGACACCGCACCAACACCAGACACCACACCAACACCAACACCAACACCAACACCAGGCACCACACAAACACCCATCCCCACACCAAGGCAAACTGAGCCACTACCCCAAAAAGAAAATGAAAAGAATGAACCGAGGGAGGGGAGAGACTCCTCTGCCTCTTGCAGACCAACCAGACTAAAAGTCCTTGCCCCTGAGGAACTATGTAATGTAGACCCTCTATCTGTGGCCACAGACATTTCCCATCGGCAGAGGAAAAACTTAAAACCTCTGCTCGATTACACACAGATAGAGGGGAAAGATATAAATATCCCCTCAAATTTCCCGGACGCCCCACTCCTAATAACTTTTGTCAGAACTCCAGAGGCCTGCAAGTCCAACTTGTGGACAAGGCTGCAGGCCGCTGAAGGGGCGTTTCCAGGAATTGAACTCGTGAAAAAAAATGCTCCTTCTCTTGATGAACTGTCAAAACAATGCAAGGGAAGGGTCCCAGTGTTGGTCCATCCGTCACTCTACAGGGCCATAAAATTAATTTATCCTTTGGACGTCGGCGGCATTGCAAGAGAAGGTCAGGATATGAAAAACCTGACCACCTTGAGCATGGCACATAATGTCGGCGTCCTCTCCCCAGCTGACTTCGGAGCTGAGTGTGACACACCCTAAGGTAGGTACCATGGCTTTGAATTTGGCTAGTTTGAATGCGAGGGGCTTGAGATCATCAGGCCGGGCGGCTCGCCTCCGGCACGACCTCTTGTCCCTGGGAGTGGATGTTGCTGCGATTCAGGAGACGCATTTCGTTTCCTCTGTGGACTGTCAGGTGCTGGCCCGAGACTTTGAGGTTTTCTCAGCATATGGCAGCCCGCGGGGGAAGGGAGTTTCCATGCTGGTTAAACGTACCCTGTCGGCGACGGTCGACGTTGTCCATAGAGATGCGGTGGGCAGGCTGGTTGTGGCCGATGTTGCCGTAAAAGAGTCTGTGTTTCGGGTGATCGAGGTTCATGCGCCCAGCACCGCACGTGAGAGGGTCTCATTCTTCAGTCAGCTTGACGCGTTTGTAGATTGTCGGAAGCGAGTAGTGCTAATAGGAGATTGGAACGCCATCTTAGACCCCGAGATAGATAAGGTAGGAGGCGATGCTAGAGGATCGGAGAGGTGCGAGTCCAGCCTGGCTGATCTGATGGCTAGATGCGGTCTGGTCGACAGGTTTCGGTTCGAGCATCCGGGGCGGGAGATGTGGATGTGGACTAATAGCGTTTCCTCCTATCCAAATACCTATTTGGACAGGATGTTAGTTAGGAGAGGCGAAGTAGACTTCTTATCTTGTCCCACGTTCACTTGGCTAGGCCTGACGGACCATAAATTAGTTATGGCCCGGCTGAAGCTAGGAAATAGGCCTAAGCGGGGTACTGGAAGTTAAACACCTCCCTTCTGGAGATACAAGACTTCCAAGATCAGTTAAGAGAATTGATTAAAAAGGCACTAGTGGGGGCGGTTACCAGGAGTAAGTGGTGGTTAGGTCTCAGCCAAGATCAGAAGCTTCTCCGTCAAGTATGCCCAGCGCCTCCCTCGCACTAGATAAGGCCAAGACGAAGAAGCAGCTAGAGCAGAAACTATCCCAGGCTACGGGGGAGGGTGATAGGGTTAGTCAGGAACTAGCTTAGCAGGACCTTCTACGCGAGACTAGCGAGCGTTACGAAGGCCAAGTAGTTAGAGCTAGGCTTAGAAAGATAGGCAACGAAGCAGTCAATAGATGACGACACAGAAGCCGTGCTGATAAACTTAGATCAGTCCAAAGCTTTCGATAGGGTCGACCATCGTTTCCTGGCATCTGTCTTAGAGGCCGCCGGTTTTAAACCGGACTTTTGCAAGTCAACGGAAAGCGCTCGAAACCCTTTGTTATCTCTCAGTCGGTTCATCAGGGTTGTCCACTGTCGCCCCTGCTTTATGTCCTGGCTTTGGAGCCTCTTCTCCGCAAGCTGAGACATGGGGAGGCAAATTCGGCCCTGCGCGGAATGGGTCTGCCTGGCGGCTCAGCTGCCAAGGTATCCGCGTTCGCCGATGATGTCACGGTCTTCATGTCGGGCTTCAGAGACATTGAGGTCGTGTCGGAGGCACTCACACAGTACGAAAGAATCACGGGGGCCAAGATAAACCGCAACAAGTCGGTAGGACTGTGGTTGGGCGCATGGAGTGGCAACGCAAACCTCCCTGCGCCCTTCAGCTGGACAGATGGCCCGGTCCGGATCTTCGGCGTGTGGTTCGGACCGGGTCTCCAGCTTGACAAGAATTGGTTAGAGGTACGGTCAAAGGTGGAGGCTTCAGTCATTTTGTGGCTTCCTAAGAAACTTTCCTTAAAGGGTAGAGCTGAGGTGTGCGCCACTTACGTCTTTCCTCTCATCCTTTACCGACTGGCCGTACTTCCCCTGCCTGCACAACACCTAAAAGCTCTTGTCGAACTCTTGTCCTCGCTCCTTTGGGACAGAGGAAGACACTGGGTGAGCAGACAGGTCTGTATTTAACGTCCGTGTGAGGGAGGCTTGGGAATGCCGGACTTGAAGTGTCATCGAGATGCTGAGAGGCTGGCCTTCCTGAGCCACTATATGCAGGATGACCAACCGTGGCACTCCGTGGTTACTGCCGCCTTCCCCGACCTCGTTCTCGACCCTTCCATCGAGAGCCGTCGCAGGCCGCGGGGAGAATCTGCCTACATGAAAGAGTGCCGAGCCACGCTAAAACGACTACCAAGGTCCAGTGACCTTGTGACTGCTACCCGTAGGGAACTCCACAGGGATCTAGTGAAGGGGGCCGCTGACGACTCGCTATGCGCGCGTTTGGGGTGGCAGCAGAGTGAGATCCGCTCCGCGTGGAGCTGGGCGCCAGGTTCGAGTCATCTGAACAATTCGGAGTTCTCTCTGACTTGGCGATTGGCCCGAAATGCACTTCCACTCAACAACATACAATGCAGTTCCGGGTTTTTGGAGTCGCCTGATTGTCCCCGTTGTGGGACAACGGCCGTAGAAACTACGGATCACGCTTTCTTCGATTGCCGCGAACTCCGCCAGTACTGGTCATATGTCAGCGGAGTGACGGCTCGCATCGATCCTGAGCATCCTCGCCCAATTACTGTATCCAATGTTGTGGACAACGTGAGGCCGCCGTGGGACCGGGAAAGACAAATGGTCTACGTTACGATCCTGGCCGTGGTGAGAATGGTGATTTGGACGTCGCGTCTGCAAGGTTGCCGGGGGGGTGTTGTCTTTTTCTGATCAAGATCTGATCGCGTTCTTTAAACACCAACTACGGGTGAAGATCAGATGTGATATCATAGATGTGCATCGCGCGGCATTTGACAGAAGATGGATACATGTGGCAAGTCTGTGTGTACGAAGAGGAGCCAAATTTGAATACGTGTTCCCCGCCTAGGTGTGGAACGCGCAGTTCTGTAAAGTAAAATTAAACAAGTAGTCTCTCAGCTAGCTGAGTGTGTGTTCCGATTAGGAAGCCTCCAAGATCCCCATCCCCTCTTACCTGCAATTTTTGTTTTCACCCCTTCCTCTAAATTTTAAACATCTTGGAGAAAAAGAAATACAAACTAACCCCCATCCCTTACCCACAAAAATTTTCTTTTCTCCATTCACCCCCATCTAGAGGGCATTCCCACCTAGAGACTGACCCGCAGAAGCGAGGTTCCTTTTACAAACCTAGTGGAACGGGCAGTCTATCAACTAGACGGGGTTGGGAGGGTCCTACTAATCACCTTTTGTTTTTTCTTCCCCCGCCCTCGACACAAATGAGTTATTGTACCATTTTATTGTTATCTTTTTTGTTTTTATACGTCAATAAAAAATGTTTTAAAAATTGGGAGTTACTAGGACGTCCCCCAATATGAAAGGGTGAATGCGGTATTATGGTGAAAGAAGATGCTAGCTGGGAGAAACTTTTGACTTTGTTTAGTTCTGGAGTGACAAGGATGACCAACGACCCCCAAAATCCCCCCTTTTGAGTTGGCCATGTGCCTAAGTTTTTTGTTCATCGTTGATTTTGACTGTATTTTTTAACATGAATAAAAGATTTAATATCTCAAAGTGTAGTATCTGTTCTTCAGATGCTGCACTTCTATTTCTTGTTCTCTTTCGGTGGAGGAGAAATCCTTCACGACTGAGACAATTTTTATTTTTGTACCTTTTCTCCACGTTAAAAAAACGACCCTGGTGTCTAACTCTGTCCCGTGGGGAGGCATAGTAAATAGGTACAAAATTGTTTTATTAAAATTATATTTTCTTAGGTAGGCATTTAAATAAATGTTTTTACAATTATATAGTGATAGATTTTTATACAATAAGAGTTTTGGTTTTCAAATAATTTTCTGTTCAGAAAAAAATTACTTGCCGTGTTATTTGTCCAAGAAGAAATTGGAGTTATCGTCCCCTAACAATGTCTGCCGTCCACGTACTGCAGAAGTGCCCCCCCCCAATACTGACTTTTAAACAAACAAACAAAAAAATTCTTGTATTAGCAAATAATAAATTAAATTTTTAATTCAAAATAATTTAGTTTTAACACTGACATAATAATTTAATAAATTATTTTATATAATAATTTAATATTTGATAATACAAGAAGTGTTTTCTTTTCTTTTTGTTTCATAATAACACAAGAAGTGTTAAAACTAAAGAAATTATAAAAGTGATTAACACACATGGAGTCTTTCAACTAAATGTGCAGCATGGTTCTACACCTAAATATGAACCATTGTCAAAGGACAGAATAAAACATTTGAGAACCATACTTGGATATGCAAGATTATTCATACTACTTGCAACTACTAGCTACTTGCAATTAGTCTTTATTCACCAACAGTTAGCTGTGCAATGTCTATTTGATTGACTTTGACCCTCATAAATTTAAAATGTATGACAAAAGTGCAAAAATATAACAGATTGCGGGCCAAAGGAGACAAAGTTGATTTGTCAGTACTTCCTCCTTGCTCTGTCAAGGCTCCCAGTTTGTCATTGTACAAACAGATTTACAAACGAAAAAATCGTTATAGATCATGCCAAAAATTGACAATTCAAATTCTCCAAATATTTTGGACTTGAAATTGATCAACGAAAGAAATGTTTTTCTAACAATTCACCACCTTCCCTTGTTGTCTAACATCATTAAAAACATTGCTTGTCTCTGGCACTCTGACCTAAAAGAATCAATTGAATGTGTTTTTAATAGTGGCCAACAAGAAGATGCTATTGCATTTTGGTAATGTTTGATAAACAATTGCCCTGACAGTGCAAAACAATTATTTAATTTTGAAAAAAATAAAACCCTGAAATGGATTAAAATACGCAAAAAACACAGCTAAAGACTACAAGATAGTGAATGCAATTGCTCCTTTAAAGCTGACCGTGGATTCCAAACTGTGCTGGTTTATAAAATTCCACTAAGAAATGTTATTCAACTCCGTCCTACTGATGGTCGCCAGCAATTTAAATGCTCAGACATTGTAATGAATGTCAACAAAACACTAAGAACTTTGAAAAGTGACTAGTACTTTTTCTACTGAAATGAAATATTTGCGTGTTCAAATAAATAGATTTTTATTTGAACATTACACCCCTTGGCGAATTAATTCGAAAATTATAAATTTCAATCCCCCCCCCCATATTTTTCGCATAAATTTCAATATAAAAACAGCTATTATGCACACTAATGTTTTATATGCAATTAATTTTATTTCTTCCGTCAAAATATTATAAGCAATATAATAATCGCGTTTTATAAAGAGAAAATGCATAAATATTTTAAATCTTAAAAAGTGTAACAAAATGCCAATTGCATTTTTATTAGTGCATAAGGCATATCTGATTGAGTCTAAATAAAATATTATTTTTATTTTAAATTCTAGTATCTTCCTTTTTATAGTTTAATATTAATAGTGTCCGGTAAAATAATTTTCCGGTTAAATATTTTGTTGAATATTTTTCTGTTGAGGCAGAAATCTTTCTCCAAGAATATATATATATATATATATATATATATATATATATATATATATATATATATATAAATAGGATTGATATGTAGTTTGCTTGAAGCATTGTGTGGGATAGGTATGTAGTAGAGATTTAGAAGGTTATCCCAATGCGAGGAATGAAATATAGTCGTTGTTGGTAAGAGAAGATGAGAACAAGTGGCGATTTACAAATCAATAAGTACATACACATATGTTTATATATACATATATTTATTCAGTTGTATTAGGTAAAATGTCTTACTTGTTATGTCTGCGACAATATCCATTATTAATTTTGGAAAAAAATTCCCTTTTCAAATGGTGGGCGTAACAGATCGATTCAAAGCATGCTAGATGATGGAGTGGAAGTTGGGTAGCTATGTGGGGCCTCGGAGCAAATGTGAGTAGGGGATTTATGTATGATCTGATTAGGTAATTAACATGTTTATAATTTTTATTTATTTCATGAGTCATCAATTCATTTCTATTTATCTATTTGTCTTTTTTTTGGGGGGGGTTATAACTTGTTGCTTTAGTTTTTTTAATTTTGTATGTTCTCTATTTTGTTGTCTTTATCATTATACTATTATTTATTTATTTTTTTCTGCTGATATTTGGGGTGTCTAGGTTTATCTAGGTCACGTAAGTCGCTAGTGGGCTGTGTCCGGTCAGCTATTGAAGGATAGAGTAGGGGTAGGATGTGAGAGAGGAGGGAAGGTGGGGTGCGGTGTGGTGCACTCCCAGTGGGCAGCTGGGTGTTTAGGTTAGTGTTGCCAGGAGTAGGAAGATAGGTGGGGAGGGGGACATTGGGATGAAATTCCTTGGGAATTGTTAATTTATTTATTTCCATGAGATTATAATCATCATCTAGCATGCTTTGAATTGATCTGTTACGCCCACCATTTGAAAAGGAAATTTTTTCCGAAATTAATGATGGATACTTCTAAATCTCTAATATATATATATATATATATATATATATATATATATATATATATATATATATATATATATATATATATAACGTTTTGTGTTTCATTCAAACACTATCGTATTTAAATATATGGCTAAGTGGCAGTTTTAGTCATTTACAACTGCTTTAAAGCTCCACCGCTCACTCATTTTTGGACCAAATTTCAAACAATTATTACAGTTTATAGATCACCTTCTCAGCTATATTGTGAATAACATTTTTTTCAATTTTCGTTCAATAAAACAAAAGTCATGATGAATTTACTGGTGTTCAAAATCTTAAAAAAAAGAAAGTAACTGGTTTCCATAGCAATACCGTCGATTCAGAGACTACTGTTGCTAACAATTCACCGCTCTTGCGAAAAGAAAAGTAACAAGTGAAACAGAGAGAATGAAAGAATGAAAGAAATATAATTTTATTGAAAGCAGACGAGTGCCATACATTATTATTATATATGTGTATGTTATGTTTATGGGGACAAAAAAAGAAGACTGAAATTAAACAAAGAACAAGTGAATTTACTGCAAGCCTGGAAAAATCATAGATTACAATAGAAAAATGCGAGCATGAAAAGTAATATGGTTAAGCTTAAACATTGAAAAGTGAAGGACTAGTTGTTAAAACTGGAAAAGAAAAGGACATGATATTCTAGTAAAAAATATAATAAATTTATAACTTTAAACATTGCAACATTAAGAATTGATTGTATAATGTTGTAAATTGAATTTAAAAAAAAAAACTTCTTAATGCTGCAATGTTTTAAGTTATAAATTCATTATATTTTAAGTTATAAATTCATTATACACCCATTTCCAATATGTTCACTAAATGGCGGATTAAATGAGACTTGTTTTTTCGCATCTATTTTTTTTCTCCTATTCTTAATATTATTATTACCATTATATACTTCTTCATTATTTTTAATTTCATTCTTTTTATTCTTCTTAATTATTTTATGCCTATTTTTATTCTTAGCATTTTTTCTTCCTTTATTTGCTATTCTTATTATTATTCACCTCTTTTATTCATTTGATTTTTTTCACGATATCCTGATCTTATTAAAGCTTTATTATAATAATCTTGGATAAGAATAAGGATTATTATGATGAAGCTTACTTCCATACTAGACTATTTTTCTCGTTATTTTTCATTTTTATTTTATACGTTTTCTTATTCAGGGTGGTTAGCTAAACACGTTTTAAATGTAACCATCAATTGAAGTAAAATGGCATGAACGAAGAGAAAATTACCATGTGTGCACTCCTCCTTCTCTTTTTAACAGTTTTTCTCTTCACTTTCTCTTTCCTTTTAACCCCTTCTCCTTCCTCTCTCTCATCATGACTTCATTTGGTCATTCAAATATCACACAAACTCATAGGAAGAAAAATTGTCATTGAAGGGCAATTTAGCTCGAATCTGATATGCAAATATATGTAACTCCTTAGCATGAAGAAAGCACACTTTTTGTTGCAAAGGTCATCACTTGTGAATAAGTGGCATTTGAGTTCATTGGTTTGCCCTTGAAAAACCATTACATGAATTAGGAATATAAGGTGTTGAAGGACTAAACATTGTTGACTTTATTGATTAATTGATTTAATTGAACATTCGATATTTGTATGATGATGTCAGTTATGTTCTATGGATCATAATTATTCTTCATTGATGCAGTTATATCATGACTATTTATGTCAACTTGATGGCCACCAGTCAACATTTAATCAGGGACAAAACTGTGCAATCATCATCATCATCATCATCATCATCATCATCATCATCATCATCATCATCATCATCATCATCATCATCATCATCATCATCATCATCATCGCAAGGTCTACTTTTTTCTCTCAAGAATATTCTTATCACTTTCTCGCATGTTTCTCTTAGCTTGGCCTTTTATTCGGAATAACTTCTCCAATAAAGAATACTACAAATTTTAGGTGGAGGTGAATCAAATGAAAGGATTTTGAGGAGAATTTGAGCGCAACACAAAAATCAGAAAATTTTATAACACAGAATTTGGGGTGATGTTATAATTAAAGCCGTTTTAAAAAGGAACATAAGACCAAAGATTGATACTTGTCTTTTAAAAACATTTCCAAGGGAAATCAACTGGATCGTTCACTTCAATAAATATTTGTCACTGAGAAATGAGGTGGAGGAGGCATAATTACTTGAACCTGCTGCCGAATTTATATCAAGAATACTATGTATAGAGATTTTCTTTGAACGCTATTAACCGACTTTGTGATGATGGTATTGCATTCAGGAGGTTTTCATGTGAAACACTGAAAAGAATGTGACGTTTTAGTGTTAGTGATGGTGTTAAGAAAAGAAAAATAAAGAGAAAATCTTTTTTTATGTTGAAGTATGTTCGCATTGTGTTTGTCCATCGCGGAAGAAAGTGATTCTTTTAAAGGTGAATTCTGAAAAGTAGACACTAAAAATTCTATAATTATGATCAAAATATGTTTTGTAAATGTGTAGCCATATTCGTATGCATAAAAAAATTATGCCCATTCAATTGTAACACATAAGGAAATACACCATCTGATGTTTTTACTTTATATTTTGTTGTCTTGATTTTTTTGCTAAAATATACACATGTTCGATTATGAAAACCGATAATCATGAAGCTTAATTAATTGAGTCAATTAATATTGAATTTGATTTTATTGCAATATGAACATTACCGAAAAATTTAAATATATAAAAAAATTTTTGGTAAAAAATATTTATAAGATTTGTGTATATATATATATATATATATGGTGGATTCTCTCATCGAAGACGATGAATGAGGGTTCAGTATACAATCTTCAGCAGCTCCCAAGATCTGTGACACCACATGCGTAATTGCAATCCTATATATATATATTCAGATTCTTCATATATAAAAATAAATATGAAAATATTCTAATATGGAAGTAAGCTTAATTATAATAATCCTTATTCTGATGAAGGATTATTATAATAAAGCTTTAATAAGATCAGGATATCGTGAAAAAATCAAATAAATAAAAGAGGTGAATAATAAAAGTAGCGGAACAAACTACACAATATCATCCATGAAAGGCAGAAGAAATGCCATGTTGCATCAAATTTAAAATTGAACCTGAGAATAAAGCAAATAAGAATGTGGATAATAATAGAAATGAGGACAAAAATAATTATTAAAAAAAGAGGAACACAACTGTGTCAGGTGATTGGGTTAGGGAACTACGTAAAAATAAAAAAGAGTTTCAATTAAAATGGTCAATAGTAGAAAAGCCTAGAAAGTATAAACGGAGTAAATCATAAAATGTAATCTGTGCTTACTTGAAGCATATCACATAGAAAATTCTAAAGAAGAAATTTTAAACATAGAAATAAATTCCCTCATAGAAATAAATTCCTGTTATCACGCCTAAAACCTGAGTGAAATAAATTTAGAAAGGAAAAGTTACAGAATATATTGAGAGTGAAATGCAAGTGTGTAAAGAGAATGTTTAAATTTAATGTTAAGATTTTTAAATTGTGCAATAAATAAATTAGTAGATCTTCAACTTAACATATAGGAAATAAAACAATTATAAGCTAAATAGAAGAAATAGTAGTTTTGGTTTTAGTAATCATTACAGATAATAAAATTACACACAAGTAATTTCAACAGCATAAGAATGGGGAAAAAATCTAATATTAAATAACTACAAAATATTGAAACAGGCTAAGATGGATTAAATAAATTTAATCAAAATATAAAGTTAAAAATAAATGAGAAACTAAAATGAAATTGGCATAAAGAAGTTAATGTTAAATTAAACGAGGCTGATTAATAAACACTAAAATCAAAATATTGAAATATGAATGCCTAAAACTTAGAGAAATTGGTAAATTGATAAAAATTTAATAACCGAGTTATCTCCTTTACAACGTGAAGAATTTAAGAATGTTATTAAATAGAAAAATAGAATAGAATATTTATATAATGATAAAAATTCAAAGATAAATTTTCAATTACATTGCAAGTATCAGCTTCAATCAACACCTTGATATGGATCTAGAACTGGGAGTATGCCTCTTTCACATTCACAGGCGGGAGCTTAGCGAATACTTGGCAGATGGTAGTGATCAGACTGGCTTTAATGATGTGGGAGGTCATGTTGGTGATGTTCTCAACGTATGACCAAACGAAGTAATCACGCAGATTCAGGTCTGGGTAAGAGCAGGCCTGTGAGAGAAGGATACAAAATCATAGCACTCCTTCTGAAACCAAGCCTGGGTCTCTTTGGACTTGTGGACTGGCGCCGAGTCCTGCTGCCACACCCAGGGTCTGCCAGTAGCCACTTGATTTAACCAAGGGATCATCACACTCTTCAGCACACCCAGGTACACTTTGGTGTTGACTTTCAAGCCGTCTTCGAAGATGTGAGGTGGCAGGATCTAGCCCTCACTTGAAACCACATCAAAGACAATAACCGTAGCTGGAAACTTTGTTTTCACTATCCTGAGCATGCTCTGAAGCGTTGCACCATTCAGAATTACATTTTTAGGGTGTTGGCAATGGTCCTGTTGCCATAACTTAGATCAATAGAGAGTATGAGTTGTACAGCAGCGCATCTCTGATCTTGCTTGTTGAACATTGTGTCACTTTTAGACATGATAGACGGCTCCTATCGCTCTTGGGATTTGTATACAACTGGCCAACTAGTAGATGGTCTGCAACATAAAAAGAAAACCAGTTTTCATCAAATGGAAATGGAATCATGTTGCTTTTCTATTGTGGCAATTTTATGATTCTCTTCTATGTTTTATGTTTATGTGATCCGATACTGGTTAAACGGCTCCACATGTGAAGCTATCCCCGTCACAGGTCACACAAATGTGACCTGCGCTCGTCCTTCGCAAGGTATCTCAGCGTAGTAGGACCCGTCAATCCATTTGATCGGAATCAATTCCAACTTTGGGTTGATATGCTGCTGCTTCATTGATCTGTCACGCTGGAAGGGAATCAATCTCATGCACATAAAAGAAAGACTCGATTATCTATTCGTTAATTCAAGATGTACAAAATATATACAATTGCCCATATTTGACAGACTCCACTAAACCGAAAAAAAATAACAATAGATTGATTTCTCTCTCTCGAGATGGCGATGGAAGGATGCAGGAAGATGGGGGGGGTGACAACCCTTCGATTGGATTCTCTCAAAATCTCAGCTCGATCTGCCGATTTCGGCATGAGGACTCGTCTATGTAGTGAGGTGACGGGGTGGCAGAGACCACTTCTTGGACCAATTACAACTAGCTACGTCACCTCATGTGAGGTCCCATCTTCCCCTGGTTGCACCTGTGGATTGCAGGCTCTGTTCTTACGATCGAAAGGTTAACCCCGTGACCTTGTTGGTCTAGCAACTGCACTCAAAGGCCAAACAACACTGAGTCATCACTCATTGGCATCGGAAATGAAATTATGTTTTCGTTATGACTCTTATAGTGATATGAAGTTGTCGTTTTCATACAATAATGGAATTTATAAATCAAATCTTTCTTTCAGCAGGGTTTGGTTGCTGTTGTCCGGGCACACAACGATACTTAATGAATAAAACAATCATATCTTCCCAGCATTCGCCAATGTTTCAGGAGTCTCAACCTCCCCCCAGTGGGGAGCCCAATCGCTCCTTGAGACGGTCACATCACACACACACACACACACACATATATATATATATACTAGCTGTACCCTGCCACGTGTTGCTGTGGCTCAATTTGGTGTAATGGAAAAAATCTAAAAAAAAAAAAAAAAAAAGAGAAAATCCATGTTTCTTATATTCTTAGTACAGCAATCGTGAATAATCTGCTCCAAAAATTTAAAAAAAGAAATTGAAAGAAAATGGTACTCTTGCAGAATTTGACCCAGATCCTTGGGAGTTTCCGTCAATCATGGCTTGGGCTCGACCAGCAATCACTGGATTAAAATTAGCGTTGTTCAAATGTTTAAACGCTAAATCGAGTTTTTTTTTTGTTGCTTTTTGTATTAAAAAATGTGAGTTTTTAATTAGTATTTGGGTGAAGGGTTTTTTTCTGTTTATTTTTTGACACTTGTTGACGTAAAGTAATTTGTAAATTTGGTGCTTATGTATTTTTGGTATCACACTATTTTTAAATAGATTTTCCAAGTTAAATTTAAATTTCATTATATCTTTTTTTTTAAAAATAAATTGTTAGTTGGAAGCACAGAATAGTTACAAAACACCCTCCCCTACGCATGGTAAGACTGTCTGAGAAAATAATAGCGGTATTATTTCATCACGATGCCAAAATGCATATATACTATGGATTTTATTGGAAAAACTATTCTGTACTTTCACCTAACAATTTATGATTTTAATAAAAAAGCATTCATATTTACTTATATAAAACAACTTCTGTTTACAAAAATAAGTGTTAAAAATAAAAATGCTTTCTTGAAAAAAAAAACAACTTTACTTTAAGCTAACAATTTAAGGTACAAAAAAATAAAAAACATTAATCGGCTGACGTATATGAATCAGACTCCATTGCTAAATAGGCACCGGCTAAATGTTGAACGTGCCATCCATGTTTTTTTCTGAATGGATTTTGCCACATTTTATTTTAATTTAAGAATTTTTTATAACTGCAAACACGCATTATATATTCAGACAATGATTACAACAGAAATGGTTTTGTTAAACTTCTGTACATCGTTATTTACTTCAAATTTCTGCTCCACGATGAATTCCCTGAAAAAGACCTTTCTGGTTAACATCTACTCTCGACGTATTAAGGCCAATTTTTATGAATTTAGCTGATTTTTTTTTAAAGGATTTTGGTCTTTGTAGCCCTCCCCCCTTTTTTTTCTTTGTTTGACTTGAACTTTGCGCCTTTCAGATTATTTTATATAAATAGGTAAATTTTTATAATAGCACCAACTCCAAAGAAGTCGACTTTTATATGTTTCAACTCCAAACACACTTTCACAATTTTTTTTGGCCTGATATAACAAACAACTATATTTTTCAGCACGTTAACATAGGTGTTTCACTGTTTATGTACAAAAAAATCGACCAAAAAGCGTGAAATTGTAAAAAAAAAAAAAAGGCCAAAAATGCGTACCCCCCCAAAAAAACCCATTAATTAAAGAAATGCATGCTGCGGTAGGAGTGTAAAAAGCCGCCATTAAAAAAGGAGTGATTATTTAGACTCACTATCTTTCGAAGCTTATAACAATATGAATAATGTTATTTAAACCCTATTTTTTTTCCAATAAAAGGAACAAAGACCAAACTTTAAAATAATAAAAGGTTTTATCGAAAAATATACAATATATTTTCAAAAATTGGTTTTCTTTAAAAAAGATTTCACGAAATTCAATGAATTTTAACTTAGTCTAAGTATAATAAATATATATGAATTCAAAAAATCACTTACCTATATAAAATACTAATCAATGGATGCTTCCATTCTTCATTTATTAGTATTTGTCCATATTTATATTTTATATTCCATGTATTTTTTAAACAGAAGAATTTTTTAAACAACTATTTGAAAAGACTGCCATTATGTAAGCATTAACCGGTGTTATCTAGCCGGTATTTCTTCCTGTTTTGAAATACGGATGGATAGCAGACGTAAAAACAACACATACGTGTAAGCCGTCAAGCCTTGTGCGTGAAGAAATATATGTCACCATAGATAAAAAGTAATCACATTTTACTTATCAGTTTTTGCCTTAAAAATAAACACTCAACGAATTTTAGATTTTTTTTCTTTTCTCAAAGAAATACATGAGTTTTTGATTTAATATATTTTATTTCTACTTTATGGAGTGAATTTTTTTTTAAATATCTAAAAAAAAACATTAAATGAAATAGAAAAGAATTGTAATTCTACGAAAGTTTCTGGATTATAAGGTTTCACTTACAAAAAAAAAAAAAATTCAACATGGTTTAAAAAAAAAGGGTTTTAAACTTTGGACTTTACAGGTAAATTTGCAAATAACTGTTCGTTTTTTGTTTTGAATTAGCTTATTTTATTTATTGATCTTTTATCTTCAATTTCTGATATATAAATTTGAGGTGAGAAAATTAATTATTAAAATTTTAATAGACATTTCAAAATGGGGGACGGGTGAATTTACAAAAAAAAAAAGTTTGTCTAAAATATTATATTCGGTTTATTGGAAAGAACATAAAATTTTACATTGAACCTGAAAATATCGTAAAAATTTAACTAATAGAAAAATTTTGATAGATTTCTTAAGTTTAAAAATTGAAAAAAAAATTAACTTATAAAATTCAATTGATTTCATTACGTAAAAAAAAAAAAAATGGCTGCATGAACGCGCACAGTCACATTGTAAACACGGTTTTTTTAAATATAAAAAAATAATATTTCTATTATTTTTTAAAACACATTTAATAGTTTATTTTGGAAGTATATTCCATAAAGAAAATAAACAACCCACTTTAAAAAGAGAAATTACGAGATTTTTTATATTTTATTCGCAGTTTTATGGTAGGGGTGTCAAAAATTCCCCTCAAATCCTGACACACCTATCAAACACCTTATCAAAAATTCTCAAATAAAAAAACAGTGTGGCAAAATCCAATTAGAAACACTTATATATTAACATTTACTAATTTGTGGATTGTTTTTATGTTACTATATTTATGTATTGTTTTATCATTACTTTTCTATAGTATCTATCTAAAAATTTACTTTATTTATATGATCTATCGTTGTTATCTTACTTCCTAGTTATCTATAATTGTCATATTTATGTTGCGCTTCTAAGCTATATAGATGTAAGAAATCTATTGCTATCAGTGTTTCACTGTCTCTGTTTATGAGTTTACTATCACCTCTTAACTGTTACAAAAATTGTTTAATCTAACCTTATATGTTTGCTATGTCTCAGTATTTGCTTCGATTTTAGTTTATTGATATTTCAAGAGTAGGTTTCCTTATAATTTATATTTGATTTATATTTTCTATATCAAACAAAAGTTATACTCTAATCTCTTGTTTTTCTAAATCATTTTTATCCCATTTCCCTTATGTATATTTATTTACTTATTCGTTTGTATATCTTCTATTTTTTGTTATTCTTTTTATTTAGTCTGGTCTAATGTGGGATAACAGGAATTTATTCTCATGCAGGCATCCCTGTACTACATCTAGGCGCTTATCAAATAAATCTTCCTTAGATTAATGATGTGATATGATTCAAGAATACAAAGGTTACATCTTTTCGATTTATTTGGTTTATAATTACTAGCCCTCCCTAGTATGGACCATTTTAATTTATATTCAGAGTTTCCTAATTCATTAACCTAGTGCTGTGTTATTTATCTTCTTACGTTTCCTGATTCTATTATCCCTTCTAAAATGGGGGGGGGGGTTCACCTCAAATACACAAACGGAATGTTCAAGAAAGATTATCGCTACACTCCTCTGTCTCTTCTCTCTTGGCTGGCCGGGAATCATCTCCCAGCACCCAGAAATGAACATCGTTTTATAGGTTCCATCTTCACGCACACACGAGATTATGCGAGAACGGACGAAATAAAAATGCTGGCCGCCATGTTTGTTCTTCCTTTTCTTCGCCTGTACTCACTCGCTGAGCACCCACGGTAAGACTTCTCTTTCTTGCTTCTAACCACATGCCTCCCTGATCTCAAGATCACATTTCATAGTCTCTCATCCACTGTGGCGGTCGCCTCTCTCTACTTGGCCTCTGAGGTGTCTCGTCCTCCTCCTGTGGCTGCACACTCCCCTCCACTGCTTCGCCCTCAACTGGTCTGACGTCAAGAATGTGCCTCGGGACTCCTCCCACCACAATGTTGTTACTAGTGTTCCTCCCAGTTACGCGACCCCTACTCCATTGTGTGGTGCAGCGCGCCCCCGGTGGCTTCACCCATACCTCGTCCCCGAGTTTAATTGTCCCTGTGGCCTCTACTTCTCGGCTTGCCGGCTCCACCCTGGGATGCCTCCAGGAATATGCAAACATTGACAGTTGCGGGACCGTCTCTGGTACTTGTCCCAGTTTAGGCGACATGTTATACCAGAAGACGGCTTGCTCAGGTGAGGTGCCTCCTCTTTCCGCAACTGCCTTTATGGTGCGGTGGTTTCTCTCTACGATCCCGTTGCCACTGGGTCTGTAGGCAGCTCTGAAAAATTGTTGGATCTTCCATTTCTTCAGTACTTCTGTCACTGCTACTGACTTGAACGCAGTCCCGTTGTCGGTTAACAACTCTTCCACGGGGCCTCGCTCCAAAAACACCTCATCAAAGATTGCCGCTATTTCATTGCCTGTTCCTCCACGTAGCTTCTTCCATAGAGCAAATCGCCCGGGCCCACAGTCAATCATGGTAAGGTAAAGTTCACCCCTGTAATGGGTGACATCGCATGCCAGTCTCTCCCAGGTCCCACTCACCTCCAATTGGCCAGCTTCATGCGTGCTTGGAGCAGGATCAATCGACTGACATCTGTCGCATGTCCTGACCACTTGCCTCACCTGCTCCTTGGTGATCCTCGGGTCGACTTTTTTCACTAAGTACCAAGTCCTCTCTACCCCCATATGGTGCAAATTGTGCAGTTCTCGCACACCAACATCATCTAGATCCGATGCAGCAACAACATCTTTCTTTGGCAACAGCCAACTCTTCTTCACTCTCGTGAGAGCATCTGCTCGGTTCTTTTCAGAAGCAACCATGTCTACGTGAAGCTTCAAACAAAACTCTTGCATCAGCTCAGCCAGCACCCCAAGCCTGCGCTTCACTAACATCTCAGCAGCCCCTCTCGTTTTTATCCTTTTTTCGCTTGAAATGAGAGACTTTAGCCAAGCAAACACCGTGGCGGAGTCTGTTTTGATGCAGATGTCACGTAGTCCCCATTTCAAGGCCAGATTGACTCCTTTTATTGTCGCGTCTAATTCCGCCACATTGATGTGGCTGACGTCATTCTTTTTCCTCAACCAGGCTGCATCTTCTGCAACTACTCCTCCAATTTCCAAAACGACCCCTGTTGCAATGCTGCTCGCATCGCACCACACGATTCCATCCAATGTTCGCGGTATGTTCCAGGTTCCCCGGACTGGGTCTTGCCGTTCTGCTTTTTTCAGGAGCTCTTCCATCATGGCGACCGTTCTTTCTCCCACCTTATCATTCCATCCTTGTCCTTCGGCGTGTCTCTTTATGTAGCTGCATGCTGGTCTAAGCCAGCTAGCAATGGGGTAATGTCCGATCAACTTTCCGTATATGGAAAAAAGTTCACGTCTGTTGAGCTCCTGCTTCAGTTGTGGGATTTCGTTTCCCCTGCGAAACTCTAGGCCGCCTGACGCACCTCGTTTCAGTTTTAGGCCCAAAGCAGCCCCTCCGTCTAATTTTTCCGGCTCTTTGGCAACCAAGCCGAACTTCTTCAAATGAGCTACCACCTCCTTAGCAGTTACCACAGTCTCATTCACCAGAATGTCGTCTATGTATGAGCTCACTACCCCATCTCCCTTTCCCATTGTCTCCAGAATCTTCCTGAGGATAGTTGACATAATCTTGGGTGCCGAATTTAACCCGAACCCTACTCGCGTAAGGCAGTAGGTTTTGCCTTTGTACTTGACTAACTGATATTTCCAGAGCTTCTTGACAACATGGAGTTGCAAATAGGCAGATTTTAGATCTACCAATGTAGATGCACCATCATCTGCCTCCATTCCCTAATGGTCTCACTGCACACATCTACGGTGTCGCCTCCCGTATGGCACTTAACATGGCCGTTCAGCTCTCGGAAATCCAGGACCGGTCTTACTTTCCCTTTAGTTGTTTGCAGAACGGCCATCAACGGCAAAATGCCTGACTCCACATCATCCGTCCAAGGCATCAGTATCCCTTCCTCAATCCATCGGTCGACTTCCTGCTCAAACTCCTTTCTCGCCCCTCCTCTAAGCGAATTTGTGTAGCACGCCACCCTGTTTGTCAGCGATGGCGCTTGATGTTTCCATGTCCACTCCACCGTCCACCGCTCTCCGTCGAATTCGGCTCGGAAGTCCTGATATTTGATCGACAATTTTCTTTCCTCCCCGGCCTTGTTGATCCCTCTGGGAGCATTCTCCGTCACCGCGCACTCAGCTAGTCCGAACCTCACATTGTCACATGTGATGGTAACACCTCCAAGGCGGCATATAACATCCATTCCAATGATGGCTTGGACACCAGGCACCAGGCGATCAGTGACAATTGCATGGACCTTCATCCGACGTTCAGCAATATCAATAGTGACGGTCTTCTTCCCTCGACACTTCACTCGCGACCCATCGAATGCCACTACTTCACCCTTCCCTTTCCATCTTCCGACCAGGGTAGTGTGCACCATGGTAGTGGTGCAGCCAGTGTCAATCAGGGCCATAATTTCCCGTCCTTCCACCGCAATCTTCTGTTTGGGCATCTGCTGCGGGTGCGCCTCTATTCTCGAATCGGGGCGGCCGCTGGCGCGTCGGCCTCCCCTCGCCAGTTTCCCGAACTTGTGCATTTTACTGCTAAATGGCCTCTTCGATTGCATTTGTAACACACTGTCCGTTGCAAGAACTTCCTGCAGTCTCTTCTCATGTGTGGTCCCCCGCATTCGAAGCATGCGATCCCCGGGTTTGGCAGATTACTGCCCACATCCTGCTGTACCGTTGCTGTCGTTCCTCCAGGCTCCGTGGGCTGGGTGCTCACTAAAATTTTCGCAGTTCTAAGCAGCTCACTCACATCCAGCGTCTCCACCCCCGGTACCTGCTGCAACCTTTTCGATATTTCTTCCGGGAACCCGGTAACAAAAGTCATCTTGACTACGTGACTCGTGGCATGTCCTCTGATGCCCGACAACTCAACCAATCTCCTTATCTCATTCGCATAGACATCCACAGATTCACCAGTCCACCTCTTCTCTTTCAACTTATTAAAGGCCTCGAAAGGCCCCTCTGCGAAAGCTTCGATCAGTCGACCCTTGATGGTGTCTGCATCACCCTGTTCCCGCTCGCTGAGCTCCAAATAGAGGGCCAGTGCGTCCCCTTCCAGAAACAGTGGTATTACTGCGGCCACATCATCCAGCTTCTGAATCCTTGCTACAAGGTCCACTTTTTTAAGCCACGCCACCACATCACCGTCGCCATTAAAAGGCTTAATCATATTGCTTAAACCTGCGTTGGCCATCGCCGAAATAGCTTGACGTAAAATGGGGGGGGGTTCACCTCAAATACACAAACGGAATGTTCAAGAAAGATTATCGCTACAGTCCTCTGTCTCTTCTCTCTTGGCTGGCCGGGAATCATCTCCCAGCACCCAGAAATGAACATCGTTTTATAGGTTCCATCTTCACGCACACACGAGATTATGCGAGAACGGACGAAATAAAAATGCTGGCCGCCATGTTTGTTCTTCCTTTTCTTCGCCTGTACTCACTCGCTGAGCACCCACGGTAAGACTTCTCTTTCTTGCTTCTAACCACAGTTATTACTACTATTATCGTTATCATTGTCATTTTCATTGTTATTGGTATTTGTTTCATTATCTATCTTTAACTTGAAGGTTGTTAGGTGGTTACGGAATCTATCTTTGAATTGGCACTTTATCTTCACTATATTGTTCCTGGGTTTCCTTACACCTATCTTTCCTGATTTTATTCAATTTTGCATTGTTGGAGCTTATTATAATTTGGTTAAGGAAGTGTTTATCAATAATTTGGCAGAATTCTTTCGGAATATTATTGTTGATGTAGTCACTGTATGGCGGATTAAACCAGATCTGGTCATTTCGCTTGTTTTTTCTCTTATTTTCTCTGTTGAGTTAGATGCCTCTCTTTCATTATTACTTTTTGTGTTTTTTTACCATTTTCTTTTTCTTTTACTTTTTCCTTTACTAATTTTATTCATAGCCATATTATATGATATAGCATTCGACGATGTATTAATTTTCCCACATTTTCGTTTCTATTTTGAATTTCTCTCAAATAACTAATTCGTCTGTTGTACCAGGATCTTACTAATGCTTGGTTATTATATTATTTATTTCTATTAAAGACTTGCTTGCTTTGCGATAATTTAGAAATTCTTTTTGAGATGCTAATGATGATTTGCTTTGTAGTCTATGTAGTTTGGTTTATAGTAAGGTTCGTATCCATTTCAAGGTTTAGTGTTACATCTAAGAGTATACTCTTATGAAAATTAAAAGAACATGCGTTTTCAAAAATTGTGAATTGAACTTTAATATATATGATAACATGATTGCAGAATTCTCCTCTGGACCAAAGTACACTAGGCTTGCACCAACAAATGCCACATACAAATTTATTATCCACCATCTTATGTAACTTTAGAACACTGTTTTATACACATTTATTCATTATAATAAAATCTTACATTACATCTGATGAGAAACAACATCATGATCAACAACTTTTTTATAGGAAGTAGTTTGTATGTTCCCCTCTAAATAAAAAGTACTATCGCTCCCAGTCGACACTGGGATTTATTATTGTTGTGAGGGAATCATCCTCCAAATGGACTGTTCTATCCATTATATAGACCATAGACCTTTTGATCCCAGGTATGGATTAAACACCAGAGCGACCCTCGCCTGCTCGGTGATGTTTACTATTCTTTTCAGTTGTAACCTTTTGAAACAAAAATGTAGTAGGCAAAAAACATAAATGTTCTGTCAGCAACAGTACAACTTCAAAATAGTCAACATCGCCCACCTCCAGAAGAGAGGGAATTCCTGTCCGTGATAACCGTGGTAAAAAAAAAAAAGACACACTTCAATCGCCAGAAACACCCACACACACAATTTGCAGGACACTGCCGACTCGTCTCTAGCCTCCTGCTTTTATAGTGGCCGGGAATTATCCATTTGCATAATCACATGAGAAAGAAACGTGATTTTCCGAGAGTTGCATGGGGTAAACGCTAATAAAAACCCCCGGACGCCATCTTGGAATTCTCTTTTCCCCCCAACCAGTGACACAACAGACGTACCCGAGGTAAGCTCTTTTTCCCCTCATTTTAGTTATTGCTATTTCTGCTACACTCCCCCCTGATCTCATGATCACAAATGGGGCAGGGGGGCAGTCGTCTCTGTCTGGTACTTCTCCGAAGAACCGGAGGCAGCACTTCCTCCCTGCCATCCTCCTCATCGCCATTATTGCCACCAGTTTGCTCCATAGGCGGTGTTTCACAATCAGGGCAGGAGGGCAGTATTCGTCTCTGTCGGGTACTCCTTCGTAAAGGCAAGACGGGTGGTCCTTCCTCCGCTTCTTCAGTATGTACATTATATGGCTCAAAATCCTCTCCGTCGTCCTGCATCATACTCTCTGTCTTTTCAGAAGACATCATACTGACTGAGTCTCCCTCTTCCTCCGATGTAACAACATAATGGCGAGGGCGTAAATCCTTCACGTGACAAGGCACACCGTCCACCAAAATCGACTGAGGGCTGATCACCTTGGTCACCTCACCCTTGCCGAACCTCGTGGTACATCTATTTTGCGGTCTTTTGACCCATACGCGATCTCCAACCTGGTAAAAGCTGTTCTTGGGACCTGGGGATGCAGTTGCGAGATTGGTCTCCTTTACTCGAACTTCGTATTGATAAATCCTGTTGGCAGGCGCAGTGGAGGGAGATGTGTCGTCTCTTGGTGTGATGTTATACCAGTAGACAGCCTCCTGTATGGGACAACACATTCTAGCCGCTATTCGTTTCACTGTACGGTGACATCGCTCCGCTATGCCATTTCCGGCTGGAGCGTATGCACAACGGAATCGCAAGTGAACTCCCCATTTACATGCAAATGCTTGGAACATATTGCTGCAGAAAGCTGTGTCATTGTCTAAAAGGAGTTCATGCGGCGCGCCACGCTCGAGGAACACTGCCTCCAACTGATGAATCACGCTTGCCGAGTCCTGCCTTGCCAATTTCCTCCAAATGGAGAAACACGATGGACCACAGTCTGTTAAAGTTAAAAAATGGAAGGTGCCATAATGCGTGATATCCATTCCAATTCTCTGCCAATTCTCGTTAACTTCCAGCTTTCCCTTTTCCCACCTGACTGGCGCTGGGTCAATGGACTGACATTCCTCGCATTTCTGTATGACCGTTCTGACAGTTGCTTTTGTCGTGGTTAGACATCTTCTCCTGACAAAGTAGGTAGTGCGTCGCACCCCCGGATGTCCACTATCTTTGTGAATAGCCATGATTTGACTCTCATCCAGCTCATCTGTGTGGACCGCGCCTATCACTGGGTCAAACCGTTTTTCTTTTTCATTGCCTCAAACCACCGCTGTGGCACTCGTGGCAGTCGGTCAGCAATGTTTCGTGCTGATGGAACCAGCGTCACATCCACTGTCAGCCCGTACTCTTTCATGAGTTCCTTAAGAGTGCTTAATCGCCTCCTAATAAGCATCTCGCTTGCTGCTTTGGTGCGTACTCGTGCCTTTCCAGTTAGCGTGTCCGAGACCCAATGGTATATGCAAACAGAATCTGTCTTTATGCGTAGCACCTTGCTCTGCCACTGGAGAGCCAAATTGATGCCTTTCAATACGGCATCCAGTTCAGCCAAGTTGATATGTTGAGAGTCATCTTCAGGTCGCAGCCAACATGCATCTTCCAACACAGTTTCACACATCTCCAAGGCTGCCCCAATTGCTAGGGAGCTAGCATCGACCCATACATTCAGCTCTTTGCCGTCCACACACCAATTTCCCTGTGCCGGATCGTTCTGCTGCGCAGATTTGAAGGTTTCGAATATCATACGATGTAGTACGGCGTCCCTTGCTTCATCATCCCAGCCCTTCATTACCGAACTTACTCTCCTTCTGAGTATTCCGCAAGCCACACGAAGCCAACCGCACACCGGAAAGTGCCCGACAAGTCAACCACACAGGGAAAAGATTGTTCGTCGCGTAACAATACTGGGAGCCTCCGGAATTGCATTTCCTCGCTTCCACCGCAGTTCATTGCGTTCCATCCTGACTGCCAATCCCAGCACCCGTGCACCGTCCTTCAACTGCTCCGGGTTCTTGCACTCCAACCCGAACTGCGCGAGGTGTTCTCTCACATGGGTCGCGGGCACCACGTCTTCATTGACAAAAATGTCATCAATGTAAGCAGATGCTGCGCGGCTTATAACTTCTTCCTGAGATAGTACTTCGCTGACAATTGCTCTCATTATCAAGGGAGCCACATTCAAACCAAACCCCAGACGGGTCAGACAGTATTTTTTTCCATCGATTTCCACAGTCTGGTATGGCCACAGTGTCTCATGGACCCGGACTTGTAGGTATGCTCTTCTGAGGTCCAGTAGAGACACGTTAGCACCTTTTTGTCTCCACTCACGCAGCTTAGCTGCACAAACATCTGCGTTGGCCGTAAATGCGTCTACGTAATGATTTAGCTCCCGGTAGTCCATCACCGGGCGCACTTTGGCTTTGTTCTGCTGTATCACAGCCATCAGGGGAATTAGACCTTTGGGGGGTCCCAATTTATCCTCTGGGTATGGCACGAGCCAACCATTATCTATCCAGGTGTGGAGCTCCTGCGTGTATTCTTCACGAATTTCTGCTGGCACTGGGTACTCTGACACTCGATTATGTAGCCTTTCAGGGGGATGGTCCACAGACCATTTCCACGATGCGGTCCACGTTCGGTTTTGATGGTCAAAGGTAGCAGTGAAATCTGGTTCATCGATAGAAATGGCTGCGCATTTAATACTTTTCCTGGCGCCCAGCCGCACTGATCCTGTAGGCTTGACAATGACACCTCCTAGAGCTTTTATGGCGTCGATCCCTAGAAGCAAGTCAAATCCCAGTGGCTTGCCATGCACCACCAACACATCGACTCTGGCAGACACACCTTCATCAGTGGATACAGAGACTGTTCCAACACCGCAGCACGCATGGGACATTCCACCAATTGTGTTGACATTTACGTTTGTTTTTATCCAAGACCGGCACCGGTCTGCATGTAAAATTGTCCTGGAGCATCCTGTATCAATAAGCGCCAAACATCGCGTCCCGTCAACATGGATGCTTATCACCGGGAGCGTCGTGTTCACATCTTGGTTGGGAAGGAGACTGGCACTTATGCGTCCTCCCCTTGCTCGTTTCCCGAGCAGTTCCGAGCCCAGTGTCCACTCTCACCGCAACGGTAACACCGTGTTCCACGTTTTCGACAGTCCCTTGCAAGGTGGCCTTTAACATTGCATTTGAAACAGGTCACGTTAACAGGATTATTCTGGGCCCTGTTGTTGGGTGAGCGTGTGGCCGCAACCACATCCTGATTTTGTTCGCCAGTCGTCGTCAAAATTCTCGCTCTCGACATTAGCTCCCCCATGGTCAGGGCTTTGATGTTCGGCACCTGTTGAAGAGCAATTGAGATGGTGTCAGGGAATCCAGTGACAAAAATTAATTTTGTGAGTCTCTCTAAGCTTTCTCCTGTGAATCCGGCCAATCCAACCAACTGCCTGATTTTGTTGGCGTACACATCCACACGTTCACCAGCCCATCTAACCATAGTTATTTTTCTATATGCTGCAAACGCGTCATCAGTAAATGCCTCCTTTAATCGAGCCTCAATCTGGTCTATTTTCTTTTGATCGTCCTCCTCCATTTCCATGTAGAGGGCCAGCGCATCGCCTTCCAGGTATAAAGGTAGCAAACTCGCTACGTCATCCACCTGCTGAAGTTGTGCGACAAGTCTCACTTTTTCAGCCATGCTACAACGTCTCCCTCGCCAGAGAACGGCTTGATAATATCACTGCTTATCCGCACCTTCGCCATATTCGGGCCGAAATAGCTTGAAACAAAAATGTAGTAGGCAAAAAACATAAATGTTCTGTCAGCAACAGTACAACTTCAAAATAGTCAACATCGCCCACCTCCAGAAGAGAGGGAATTCCTGTCCGTGATAACCGTGGTAAAAGAAGACACACTCCAATCGCCAGAAACACCAACACACACAATTTGCAGGACACTGCCGACTCGTCTCTAGCCTCCTGCTTTTATAGTGGCCGGGAATTATCCATTTGCATAATCACATGAGAAAGAAACGTGATTTTCCGAGAGTTGCATGGGGTAAACGCTAATAAAAACCCCCGGACGCCATCTTGGAATTCTCTTTTCCCCCCAACCAGTGACACAACAGACGTACCCGAGGTAAGCTCTTTTTCCCCTCATTTTAGTTATTGCTACTTCTGCTACACCTTTTTACGTTGTTGTTCCAGTAATACATTGTTTAAACTCTATTCCGTTGTTCTGTTTTCTTTGTGGCTTATTGCAAGCCATAACACTGGCGATATTGAATTCAAAGAACGTACTCACGTTTAAAAACAGTGTTCTAAAAAACTAAACACTGACGACATTGGATTCAAGGAGCATACTAAAATCGAAATCAGACATTTTTTCTGGTTGCGATGAAATACTGTTATACGGTGAAAGGGTTGTCATCCTCCAAACCCTTCAAAAAAGAATTCTCAGGGATTTTCAAAAGGGGCATCCAGGAATAAACAGAATGAAAAGCCTAATGAGAAGTTTTGTTTATTGGCCAGCTATGGACCAAGATATTACCGACATGGTGAACAGATGCAAAGGCTGTGCTTTGGCTGCAAAAGCACCACCGATAACATATAAACCTTGGCCTAAGGCTGAACAACCATGGTCGAGGATCCACATCGATTATGTGGGACCTGTGGAGGATTTTTACTACCTGATAGTAGTTGACTCTTACTCTAAATGGCCAGAGGCACTAAGGTGCAAAAAACCGACCACGGCAACAACGATAAATTTTTTATTGGAATTGTTTGCTCGGTTTGGGGGTTGTAGACTGTTTGGTTAGCGACAACGCTACATAGTTCACCTCGACAGAGTTCAGAGAATTCTGCGAGACATATCAAGTCAAGCATATTATGACACCTCAGTACCACGCCAGAAGCAAACAAACCAGATGCGGGATCCCCAGCAAAAATCATGTTTGGCGGAAAATAAATACGTATTTGATAAACTGCTACCCAAACACATAGTACACAACAGAACCTCTACAATGCCAACGAAACGGTTTAACAGTGGAGATAATGTGTATTTTAGACATTTTAGAAATAACGTTTCTTTTTGGAAACAGGGCACGATCTTACGAAGAATCGGCCATGTTACATACATCATTCAGGGCCCAAAGTTCCAACATAAGAGGCACCTGAAACAAATCAGGAAACGCTTCTATGAGGATCAAGAAGAACCATCGCAGGACGGTAGTGAGGCGATTGAAACTGTGTATGACTGTTTTGACATAGACCCTCTAAAAAGGGATGTCAGAACCGAGACGCGTCGGCAGAAAGAGGAAACGCACAGACCCCTTGGTGGTCTGCCCCAAAAGGAAGAAATACTGATTTTCACAATCGCAGAAATCAGCTTGGGTGGGGGGTTGTTGTGGGGGAATCACCCTCCAAATGGACTGTTCTATCCATTATATAAACCATAGACCTTTTGATCCCAGGTGTGGATTAAACACCAGAGCGACCCTTGCCTGCTCGGTGACATTTACTTTTCAGTTGTAACCTTTTTACGTTGTTGTTCCAGTAATACAGTGTTTAAACTTTATTCTGCTCTGTTTTCTTTGTGGCTTATTGCAAGCCATAACAATTATGCATTATGGACAAATATGGGGTTACACTCTTATTATATGTATCATATACTTATAGACATACCATAACCTTTCTATTTTCCAATTCCCAAAATAATGATTTCTCCCTTCTTACATTTTGACGGATCTCATTGGCTGAGGACTGACTGTTCGTGCATTTTAGAATGTCTATCGTCACGCAAAAAACGAATGCTCAAGATATTATTAAACATGGCTCCACTCTATAGAAGATGCAATCGTTTACAATATAATACAAACATTGTACATCAAAAATGTTACATTTCCTTATACAGCTATACCACCGTGCTTTTGTGTTGACCTAAATCGTCCATACTGTTTACAAACACATCGTCACTTGCTGATAACTATTACTTCTACATTTTTGTTTTGGCAAATACAATTGACTAAAATTCTTTCTATAAAATCTAAATATATAAATAAATTAACCACTTACGCGATTACTACAGTCAATACTTTTGTGAGATTTGGAAGCCTTTAAACTGTCTAAAACGTTTGATTTATAAAAGTTTCTTTCTTACACGCCTCCAGATACGTACACTCTTGTAACACACGTTTTAGAGACATTATTTCGAGAGTCCATACCGTTGTAAGTTTGACATGGAACAGTTAACTGAAATGTACTCTTTTTTTTACACCTTCTCATATTAACATTACACGTTCACGCCTGTCTTCTGTGACTAACTTTAAAAATTAATAATTTTTTTTTTTCTTTTAGTGCTTGCACGGGTAACCACTGCTATTTACATCTTTTAAAGGGGTTTGCTTCATTTATTTTTATTTTTTGTATCGCTTGCACGTATAATAACTATCATTAAATGTTTTGTTTTTATTGGCAAATGCAAATAGGTCACAAAGCAAAATACATTATTTTGGCATAGTTTCCCCCCCATTACATTTTCTTGTACATTGCTACTAATTCACAGCTGTTGCAAAAAGAGAAGTTACAAGTGAAACAGAGAGAATGAAAGAATGAAAGGTAGATAATTGGGGGGATTTTATTGAAAGCAGATGAGTGCCGTACATTGTTATCACATATGTGTTATTATAGGCAAAAAATAAGACTGAAATTAAACAAAAACCAAGTGAATTTACTGTAAGCCTGGAAAAATCATGGATTGCAATAGAAAAATGCAAGCATGGAAAGTAATACGGTTATGCTTTAACACAGAAAAGTAAAGGACTAGTTATCAAAACTGGAAGAGAAAAGGACAAGATATTCCAGTAAAAAATATAGATTTATAAATTTATTAAAATATTGCAGCATTAAGAATTTTTTTTAAAATACAATTTATAATATTATATAATCAATTCTTAGTGCTGTAATATTTTAAGTTATAAATTTCTTATATTTTTTACTAGAATATCTTCTCCTTTTCTTTTCCAGTTTTAATAACTAGTCTTTTACTTTTCCATGTTTAAGTTTAACCATATTACTTTTCATGCTCGCATTTTTCTAGTGTAATATATATATATATATATATATATATATATATATATATATATATATATATATATATATATATATATATATGTATATATATATACTAGCAGGACCCGTTAACCGGTGTTGTCTAGTGGTAGCATACCCCCATCACCAGGTAAAAAAAAGCACAGCTGTTTTTATTGTTGCCCAACCCCAACCTCCCTATGTTATGATCGTCAGAATAGACACCCCATTTTGTGAGTGGGAGTGGGGTGGAAAAAAAAATTTGCCCTAAATGTAACTTTGATAATCGCTGTCAGGATTCGAATGCACAAATACTATGAACCAAGAAAAAAATTTACTGGTTGCAGTGTCGGTCGTGCGTACTAATCTGGTGTAGACTAGTGTCGGTGACAGAACTTTAGAATTAGAGGAAAAAATAGTAACTACATCCTCTAAAAATGGGGTGATTGTGATGATTGTTCTCCTAGGATAAAATGTAAGCTTGTATTATTACGATATTTGCCTCGCCTTACGATGTTTATTTATTATGTAATTTGGTTATATATATATTGTGTATTATATCCTGTATTGTATTTTATTACTAATTTTTAATGCCGTAACCAGGTGTTCTACTGTATTGATATTCATATTAAAAACCCTTTTTTCTATTTATTTAAAAAGAAAATGCAACTTTCTTATATATGGGTCATGGAATTGCGTTCATCTGCAAAAGATCTTGCTAATTTGCATATTTTGTTAAATATTCATTTTAATTAATTTCCTATTAGTTTTTTCAGTTTTCTTATCATCATAACTAATTCATGTAATTATATTCATGCAGATATTCTACACGATTTATACTTGCATAATATTTGCATAAAAATGTTATAGTAAACACAAACCTCTTTCTATATATATTTATGTATGCATATATATATTTGTTTAAAAAATTTTTCCTACCAAACAACTCTGTCAGTTTTTGCTCTACAGACATGAAACTTCATATATTGGGTATTCGAACCCATGTGAAACTTAATATATTGGGTATTCGAACCCATGTGAAACTTAATATTTGGGTATTCGAACCCATGTGAAACTTAATATTTGGGTATTCGAACCCATGTGAAACTTAATATTTGGGTATTCGAACCCATGTGAAACTTAATATATTGGGTATTCGAACCCATGTGAAACTTAATATTTGGGTATTCGAACCCATGTGAAACTTAATATTTGGGTATTCGAACCCATGTGAAACTTAATATTTGGGTATTCGAACCCATGTGAAACTTAATATATTGGGTATTCGAACCCATGTGAAACTTAATATTTGGGTATTCGAACCCATGTGAAACTTAATATTTGGGTTTTAGCAGGAAAAAAAAACAGTCCAAATATGTGAAAATTAAAGAAATGAAATTTGCTAGGTGAAGGTCAAACTACAGCATTATGAATATACATGCATCACGTAATAATTATTGCTCATATTTTCATTTTTGGCCTTGCAGCAAACATGTTTTCATAGCTCATGCATTAACGTAATAGGAAAAAGTAAATCGTAAGCTAAACGTTTCGGTTTCGATTTTCGGTGGTGGCGCATGAGTCATTTTTTTAAAACTCTAAATCATTACTATAGATTGGGTTGAATATGATATAATAATAAATTCGAAATCTGTATTTATCAAAATATCATATTTAAGCGTATTATAGGACCGGGCAATGCGGGTGCCCTTTAGTATATATATATATATATATATATATATATATATATATATATTTATATATATAAAATAAAAAATAAATTAAATTTTTAAATTTCAACGTTTTTTCACACAGTTAATGGTAGCCAGATGGATACGGTCCTTGCTAATGGAGGCAGAGATGGCTTTTGTTGCCAGATTCGAATCTATAGACTGGTGTTAATCGTGATACTCTGCACTGAAGATTCTTAAAAGGATGAAAAACACTAGTGTCTGTAGGTATTTATTAATTATTATAATAAAAATATTTATATATCTATTTATTTATTTTTTTAAAACAGTAATCTATGGACACACGTGTTTCGGAGCCCTACTCCTCTTCAGTGTAGCTTGACTGTTGCTAGTATTCAAACGCCGGACCTTATGTATTTCAGTCCAGCACCCTGACCCATTACGCTATGATGCCATAGACAATTTACTGTATAGTTTTTTATTGTTTATCTGTTTACGTAGTTTCTTTCATCGATTTTTTTAACGATATTAAGGTTAATGTGTCTGCCTCTGAGATCCGGTGTTTTTCTTAGAAAGTCACCAATTTTTTATTTGGACGTATTTTTTTAATTTAAAAAATTTTTTTTTTTTATTACATTTTCACCCCAAACAAGGCACATTGCCACTTTGGTGTAGGGGGCTACTATCAGGGGAAACAACTACTGGGGTACTATGTAGGGATTTGGGCAGCAAGATGTTGGTTCACGTTGCACTTGAACTTCTGCATATCAGTACAGTTGGGGAAGTAGTGACCTGGAATGGAATTCCAAAGTCTAGTGGTTCTGGGGAAGAAACTACTGGAGTAGAAAGATCTTTTACATCTAGGGATTTCTACAGTGTGGGAGTGGGATTTTGCAGCTTGTCGGGTCTGTCGATGGTGTTTACGTCATGGGGGCACAAGTGCTTGTAGTTCATCAGAGCATTCACCATTAAAATACTTGTAGAACAGGTAGGGGATGCAAAGTTTCGTCGATGGAACAGAGGCTGAAGCTTAGATGCTAGTTCAGGGCCTATCAGATTTGCGACTCTCTTTTGAACACTGTCAAGGAGCGATAGACTAGTAGCCGATGCACCAGCCCAAATATGACAGCAATACTCCATACATGGGCGAATGGTTGCCTTATAGAGGTACAGGATACTTTCAGGTGTTAGTAGTTTTCTAGCACGGTAGAGAGAGCCCACCTTCCTTGCAGCAGCCCTGGCAATGCCCTCGATGTAATTGTTCCAACTCATGTTTCCTGTGAACGTTAGGCCAAGGAGTTTGAAAGATGGACTCTCAGATAAAGAGTCGTTGGCCATTGCTATAGGTGGTAGAGAAGGTTTCTTGTAATTATTAAATGAAACCAGTTTAGTCTTGGCGGCATTGAATGTGACCATCCATTTTTGTCCCCATTCCACTACAGATTGGAGGTCATCCTCTAGTGTTTCTGCCATTACTTTAGATATGTGTTCATTTGTTTTCCTGTCGTGCCTGTGTGGTGTCATCAGCATATATACCCATCTCAGAGACAATTTTGTCGGGGAGGTCATTTATGAATATCAGGAACAGTAGAGGTCCAAGGATTGATCCCTGGGGCACTCCTGCATTTATATCATATTGTTTAGATGTACGACCGTCGAGGACAACCTGGATTTTTCTCTTATCTAAGAAGGATTTAATTATGTTAAGTATTCTACCAGTGATACCGTATGATCTAATCTTCCTGAGGAGACCCTCATGCCATACCCTGTCAAAAGCCTTAGATATATCTAGAGCTACCGCTCTGCCCTCTCCCGCTTTGTCCAGTGAATGGTATATACATTCAGAGATTACAGTGAGGATGTCTGCTGTGGAACGGGCTTGTCTAAATCCATATTGTTTGTCAGTCAGAAGCTTAGCATCTGTAAAGTGATGGACTAGAGCCTGGTTAATTAAGGTCTCAAATATTTTGGCAAAAAGTGGGAGGAGGCTAATAGGGCGATAATTTAATGGGTCAGTTCTTTCGCCAGAATTCTTAAATACTGGTACCACAGAAGCAGTTTTCCAACAGCCTGGAAAGCAAGATTCATTAAGGCATTTGTTGTAGAGTTTGGAGAGAACTGGAGCTACTTCAGCTGAGCACTTTTTTAATAGCACAGCTGGGATGAGATCGGGCCCACATGCTTTTGAAGTGTCAAGGTTTTTTATGATAGCATGCACCTGAGCAGGGGTGATTTTCAGATCGTCTAGCGTGTCGTCTGTCCGCATAGGAAATTGAGGTAGGGGGTGGTTGGAAGGGTCCAGTGTGGAGTTTGAGGCAAACCGACTGGCAAGCATGTTAGCCTTTTCGGTTGCTGAGCAAACAACCTCGTGATTGTTGGTTAGTGGGGGAATTGTTGATTGCCCATTATTTACTACACTGTTGTAGATTTTCCAGAAGTCACGAGTTCCTAGTTTTTGTGCTTCGATGCGTTTTTTAGTGGTTTCCGTAAATTCCCTCTTAGCTGTCGTTATTTTGTACCCCCCCCCTAATGAACTATACTCTCTGGCGGATCAATGCTTCCCTGTTCTTCGGCCATAGACTGGCGAATCGACAGGCAGGGCGCATTGATCCTGCTGTCCCCAACAGATTGGTAGACTCCCGACGTGATTTTTCTTCAAATGGTGACCTAACGAACGCTGAACATTGAACAATCTTCGTTCCCAAAACTTTTAAAACGTCCTCACTGTCGCAATGAAACATACCGTTATATCTTTAAATAATCAGCGAAATATACTCAAAAAAGAAAGAAAAAACAAAACAAAAAACGCAATTTCCCAAAAAAAGGAGAAAAAACTTTTTCGTTGCATTTTCAATGTTATGTCTAAACACACGTGCGTCAATTATCTATCGTCCGCCATCTTTTTTTTCTTACTACTTCGTAGACAACTAATGTAAACAAACACCTCGAAAATATAAAAAAAAATTTTTTCGTCGCAGCCTAAATAATAATAAAAAGAGAACAATAAGTTTTATCTATATTCACGCACATTTTATTCTCTTCACATTTTTATGACCAGCCGTATTTTTGAACAACGATGTCTGTTAAAATTTCGACGATACCAACGGACTACTATTTTCACGAACATTTCGATTTTTCTCGCAAACGATGCACATTTCCGTTATAATCCAATCGAGAAAATAATTTTAATGACGTCCTGAATATAACGCGCTCTCTGAAATATTCTTAGACGTTCTTTTTGCGTCATTTAACTCAAACTTTTGTATTCTGTTCTCCGTCATAATCGAAGCAAAATATGACCTCAAGAACCTGAAAGGTCAAATTTTCCTGTTGCCTTCATTCTTAATCAGTTTGTTCAACAAACTATTTTCCGAGGACCAGTTCTTGTTTACCTCAGTCGAGAAACACTTCGCACGAAGAGACATGATTACGCACATGTAACGAGCACATGTAACGAACGAACGTCACACTATAGCACAGACGTAACTCCAGCGACATGCATCCACTGCTACAACGAACGAAAATTACTTACTTCACTTTACCGAAATATTTTTTTGCCATGTGCTAATATAAAAAAAAATATTTCAGCCTTCAATTTCATCATGGAGAACATGTGGCAACAAGCCCACTGCAAAACTCAAATAGCAACTCTCACGCTATTTCAACTCCAGTTTTCCACAATTATGGAAAGGAAAAAGCGACAACAAGTCTCTCCAGCGTCATGTTATGCGCATCAAGCCTCTCCACGGCATATCAACCCTTTCCAGCAACACCTCACAGGATATCAACCTTTTTTAGCAAAAAACGCGACAACCAACACAAAGATGTTCACCAAACACTGTACACTCCTGGATTTCACAACGATTCACCTCACCTCACCGAAGTTCTCCAGCTAACATGAGTAAGCTGCATCATGCACACTGATACACTCATCCTGGACGTTCAGACCGTACCGACTCACTGAGTACGCCCGAGCACCTGAACAACGTTGACACCGCTCTCTACGGACGGACAAATTTCCTTGCAGACTCACTTGTGACCGTAAGCGTGTAGTCGACACATTCGCGAACAGCGCGAACCAACTTCAACCCACCGTGCTGACCAACTATGCCCTTCGGTTTGCGAAACGCGGCTAGTACCTTTCAGCGCTTCATGGACGAAGTAGTGCGTGACTTAGACTTTGTCTATAATTATATAGATGACATTCTCGTGGCAAGCGCCTCACCTGAGGAACATGCCACTCACCTCCGCCTACTGTTCGAACGGTTTCAGAAATACCAGGTGAGGATTAACCCTGGTAAATGCGTTTTCGGTGCTTCGTCGCTAGTTTTCCTGGGCCACATTATTAGCCCAGACGGTATATCTCCATTACCGGAAAAGGTGAAGGCCCTACAAGACCTTCAACCACCTACTTCACTTCGCCAACTAAGGCACTTTCTTGGTCTGTTGAACTATTACAGACGTTTCATCCCACACTGTGCGGATCTTCTAGCCCCTCTTTCCGACCTGTTACGCAACAGGAAGAAGAAAAACGAGCAAATCTCACTTAATGAGGTCCAACTAGAAGCGTTCAACGAAGTGAAAACAAAGCTAGCGATGACATCCTTACTTGCACACCCCATACCTGATGCCCAGTATTCTCTGGTCATTGATGCATCAGGCACAGCTGTAGGTGCAGTGTTGTAACAGCAGCACCAACAACAATTACAACCTCGCGCATACTTTTCGAGACAGCTGAAACTGGCAGAACAACATTACAGCATGTTTGGCCGCGAACTCCTAGCAATATACCTCGCAGTGAAACATTTCCAACATTCACTCGAGGGTCGTCAATTCGTGATCTACACCGATCACCATCCGCTTACATACGCACTGCGTGCTAAGCCGGACAAATATTCTCCCCGTGAAACTCGCCACTTGGATTTTGTTTCACAATTTACTAGCGATATCCGACATATTTCCGGTGAACAGAATGCTGCGGCAGATGCTTTGTCTCGCCTTCCCATTAATTCTCTGTCCTCACCATCGGATATCGACTTACAGCAAATGGCCCTAGACCAGCCAAGTCTGGACCCTTTGGATCCATCGTCACCTGAATTTGCAACTTGCAAATTCGCATACCTGCCTGTGCCCACTTCAGACACACAGATCATTTGTGACACTGCAACGGATTCACCTCGACCACTAGTTCCAATGACTCATCGTAGAGTTGTTTTTGACACCCTACACAATCTGGCACACCCCGGATGCAAAGCCACAGTGAAGCTGATTACAGCTAGATTTTTCTGGCCAAATATGAGGCGTGATATCACGGCCTGGACATGTTCCTGTGTATCCTGCCAAAAGTCAAAGGTGCACAAGCATATCCGTGCACCCCTAGGAACATTCAGCACCCCAGACGCTCGGTTCAGCCATGTTCACATAGATCTGGTTGGACCATGGCCGGTCAGTTAGGGATTTACTTATCTCCTGACCTGCATAGACCGTTTCACACAGTGGCCCGAGGCCATTCCCCTCACAGACATTTTGGCTGAGTCCATAGCGCGAGCCCTTATATCAGGCTGGATATCGCGTTACGGAATTCCCACCACTGTAACCACGGATCATGGTGCACAGTTTGAATCCCACCTATTCCAGGAACTTTCCAGAATTCTAGGGATCCAACGTATTCGCACGACAAGCTATCACCCAGCTTCGAACGGGATGATAGAGCGCTTCCATCGCCAATTAAAAGCTGCACTACGTGCTTATCCTGACCAACAGAGATGGAACGAATACGTACCTGTTGTTCTCTTAGGCTGTCGTGCTGCCATTAAAGAGGACCTGGGATACTCTCCAGCCGAACTAGTTTATGGTGCACCTCTATCGTTGCCAGGTCAAATGCTGAGCCCGACAGAGTCTGCACAAATGGATTCAGCTCTGTACATTGACAGACTGCGAGCTTATTTCAATAAGCTCCCACCTATGCATACTAGGGAACAGACCATAAAATCTTTGGTCCCAAAGAACATTTCGTCTTGGACTCACATTTTCCTTAGGAAGGACTCTGTGAAAGCCCCTCTTATTCCACCTTATACCGGTCCTTATCGCGTGCTTTCACGTACTAACAAACTTTTCACCATAGACATCAGTGGTAAAAAAGAAACTGTCTCTATTGACAGAATAAAAAAAGCCTTTCTGGACACGAAAACGCAAGAGCCACACATTCCCCCTACATACATGCATCATCAACATACACCTGAAGCAAGTACTCCCAATGCAGACAACTACGTTACTACCACGCGTAGTGGTCGTAGAGTGCATTGGCCAAAGAAGTTGTGCAAGACTGTATATATATATAAAAAAAAAAAAAGATTTTTTTTTTCCTCACACAAAATCTTTTTTGCACAAAGACATTTTCTCCTTTTATAAAAAAAAATAAAATAAAATCCTTTTTCATGAAAAAAATTTTTGCATGAAAACCCAGCTTTTCACTGAAAAGCAAGAACATTTTCTCATAAAAAAAAAACAAACTTTTGTGAACATTTTTTTTTCTCTCTTAACAACTGCTACATTTCTTCTTTATTGGCTTTACGCCTAAGCAGGGGGTGATGTAGCAACCCCCCTTAATGAACTATACTCTCTGGCGGATCAATGCTTCCCTGTAAGTTCTTCGGTCATAGACTGGCCAATCGACAGACAGGGCGCATTGATCCTACTGTCCCCAAAAAGAGTGCAGGGGACATCCAACAGTCAGCACAGAGCCGCAAGCGAAGACACACCTTCCTCTTCTCCTCACCCAGCATCGACAGTCTGACGTGGACCTGACTCAAGAACTTCGAGCTCCACCACTATTATCCCGTGGAATAAAGACTTGCAAAGGTTCAAGTTAAAAGGAGTTTGTCGTTTTTTATTGAGGGTTCTAAAAGATAAATAATTAGCTGGGGTACAACTACCCCACTAAAATTTCTTTCTTAACGTTACTTCTAGCTTCTATGTACTTCTGTCTGTTTGAACTGGACATGTCGGTTAAACCTGTGGAATGCATGCTGCCTTTGAGCAATGGCAGTTGCGCAAGTCGAAGTAAACCATTGGGGAGAGTGGGGCTTGCTATAGAATTTCTGCATGGGAACATGCGCTTCGATTGCAGTTTTGAACCATTCAGTGGTCTCGTTTGCACACTGTTCAGCAGGAAGAGAAAAAATATTTCCCCATGGGGCGTCTCTGATAAGATCTCTGATGGCTTCCCAGTCAGCCTTTTTATAATATCTCGTTGTTTTGAGCACTGGCTCTTCAGTTTTGGGTCTAGAGGTTAGGGTGATTTCAACCATTATCACTGCATGATCAGCGTTCCCAAGTGGGCTCATCATCATCAGGAACTCTGGTCAAAAACAGATCTAAAAGTGATGCGTGTTGTTCTTCCTGATCAGGGAAACGGGTTGGAAAAGTAACAATTTGTGATAGGGAGTGAGATATAGAGAAACTATGAGTTGCGCTGCCCGCTGCATCTGTGTAAGTAGAGAATCCAAGCCAATTTTTGTGATGGACATTAAAGTCACCAAATACATGTACTTGGGCGCTAGTGTCGAAGGAGAGTGCTGTGTCTATGCTGTCAGATACTTTGTTTATTATGGTGCAGTCTTGGGTCGAGGGAGAGCGGTAGAGAAAGTAAAAGTAGCTAATGTTGTGTTGCATAATTAGTCTAAAGCACATAGAGGCTTGATCATCCGTTTCTAGGTTTGTTTCTCTAGTCAAGGGAAGGGTATTACGAATGTAAACTCCAAGTCCGTGTATATGTCTGTCAGAGTCCTTACGGCAGAGTGGGAGATATCCAGGCATGTTAAAGTAGTTAGAGGGGATGGAGGAGTGTAGGTTAGTCTCACTTAGTGCTAAGATATCCGGGGTATTTGTTAGGAGAAATGAGAATTTATTTATTTATTATTTTTAAAAACAGTAATCTACGGACACGCGTGTTTCAGAGCCTTACTCCTCTTCAGCGTAGCTTGACTGTGGGTTAGGATTCGAACCCCGGACCTTATGTATTTCAGTCTAGTGCTCTAACCCATTATGCTATGATGCCATAGACAATATATATATATATAAGTTGCGTTATTTCTGATTTGCAATGGGTTTGTTTTTTTTTAATACAAAAAGCTAAGTCAATCGGATTCTCGTGAGAGAGAGAGAGAGGGAGAGAGAGAGAGAGAGAGAGAGAGAGAGAGAGAGAGAGAGAGAGAGAGAGAGAGATTTTAAGATTACCTGGCTTTTCACATTTAACTTCATTTTAACTCACTATGTCTGCATGTTTGTCTGTCTATCTGCATGTTTTTGAATAGCATCTTCTCTGAAACGGTAGGTGGCATAACAGTGCGAGACAGCTCAAATGATGACATTTTTTAGCAGTTTTTTTTTATAGTTTTTTAGCCGTTTAAATTCCAGTTTCACCGGTTTTTAAGGGTTAAAAGAAAGATAGGCAAAAATTGAAAGAAATCAGAACTTGTCATTCGTTAAGTCGATTTTAAATGTCTTCTGTGCAAACATTTATATGTTAAATGAGATTTCTGCGTTTAATCTAAGTTTATTTTTACCATTTTTATTATCAGACTGACAGCCGGTAACGTCCTCGGTGGAGACACTCTAAATTTTTCTTTGGGTTTCGTTTCAATTTTAGCTTATAGCACTCAAGTCATTATTTTAACTTTTGAAATCAAATTCAGCAATTCACATTTGGTAGAAATGTTTGTTTATTTAGCTAAAAGCATAGTGTAAATAAAAATGTCTTTCAAAGACTAATAATGAAACCCATGTCATGCTAAATAGTTTATGTGATTAAAATAGAAACAAGCCGACAGCTGTTCAATGTAAGCATGTAACATGATTGACCTAAGGGAGCATTTTGCTCCCCATCAGGAGCTGAATAAGCCAAATAACTATGCTAAGATAGCTTTAATAGATCCCGGGCAACGGCGGATATCCCAAAGACCCAAGGTAGAAGATATATATATATATTTTATTTCATTGTCAAAATAGATATATTTTGCTTTATTGTTTGAAAATCAGAGATATATTGTTATTCGAAAATGACGACAGGAAATGTTAGAACAATAGCATTGACATTGTCTGGCCTGAGGAGCCAGTTCCAGGGGTTCTGAATGACGGGGTGTGACCCCTGAGGTCATGGGAATTAATTGTTAATTTTGATCCCAGATTGCAAACTAGCGACATGGCTGAATTGCACACCCACAATCTGGGGTTTTCCGCAAATGCATGGTGTAATTTGATTGGCTTAGAAGATTTTCCACCCCAAACACACACACACCAATACATAATGCTAGTGTCGTGCGAAATTAGTTAGTTTCCAGCCAGAGTTTGTGCGCAAAACTCAAAGTAACAATACCGCTCCCTAAAGACGTGACCACTCCCCTCTCTATCGCCGTCATCTCTGAGGAGAAATGTCTTAAGAACTTTACGTGTACATATATGTAAAAAGTCTGTAAAATTTGTGAAATTAACCTCCCATAGAATAGAATTCAAGCGTCTGTTGTCTTTCTTGCCTGCGTGAGTTTTGTTATTCGTTTTCAGCATATCAGAGATCTGATGTGACCACCTCTTGGAGATTTAGATGACACGAGCCGAAGTTTCAAGAAGACGATCAGAGGTCCTTGCATAACTTCTCCAGAGGTGCCGTGACTTAGGGATATGACCCTGAAGGCCAATTAATTGACTTAACATTTCTCATTTTTTTGTTACCACGGACACAAAAACAAAAAATCTTTCCACGACGGAGAAGAGAAAGACTTTAATAATAGAAAGAGACTGATAGACAGTGATGGGTGAAAAAAAAGCTTTAAGTAAGAAAAGGAAACCGTAAATCGAACTCAAAAAGAAAAAACAAAAACTTTAAAAAGAAACACACGGTTGAAAAAAGAAAGAAAGGACCAACTCAAAGAGAAAAAGAGTGAGAGAAAAAACTCGGAGACATCTGAAATAAAAAAAAGAAGAAACCTTAAGAGAGAAAATAATACTAAAAAACATAGAGAAACGCACGTTTGAAAAGACTCTAAGACAGAAAAAGAAACCCCGCACGCGTAAAGAACACATTTTGAAAAAAAAACGTTTAAAAATTGACTGCAAATCAACGACGAAGACAAAAGGAGAAAAGGAAACAGAAGAAAACACGGTTTTCTCTTTTCTCTGCTTGACTGTTTGTGAGAGAAAGGGTAAGAAAGATTATATGTGTGTGTGTGTGTGTGTGTGTGTGTGTGTGTGTGTGTGTGTGTGTGTGCAAATGGCTGTGTGAACGGAATAATCAGCACGAGTAATTGCGGCAGTAAGTTTAAGAGAGAGAGCGGGGTGATTTGTTGCAGACGCAAAACGAAGGCTTTTTTTTAATTAAAACTGAAAAAAATCGCTTGCTGTCCAGTTGTCGCTTAAACGTATTTGGGATTGAGTTGTCTTATATATATTTTTTTTTATTGAATTAAAAGCTTGAAAGGAAAAGAGAAAGTGAAAAAAGCTTTTATTGTTTTTTGTTTTAAATACTGAAACAAGTCGATTATAATCCAATTGACACTTAAACGAATCTTATATTTTTGTCTATATTGAGTTAAAGGCTGGGGAGGAAGAAGAAAGAAAAAGAGTGAACGGAACTCATAAGAAATGATTGTGAAAGCTTTCTCTTTGTGATCTAAGTATATTTTTGTTGTTATTTTGTTTTTTCTCTTGTTGAAGTTAATTGATATTGTTTATACTTGAATGTTTTGAGTATCATGGGGGCGCAGAGAGATAATCAATAATATTGATGACGTAAATAACTGAATTATGCGAATGTCTAGTTAAGACATAAGAAGGAATTCTTAATTGCGATCACAGCATAGAAGAGATTGCGAGATGCGGGCATTTTAACAGCAAGAGAGGAGTGTGTGTGGCGTTAGGGAGCGATGGTGTTGGTGGCAGAGGTTAGGATGGAATTAACTTTTTACAATGAAGTAGAGAAGGTCTTAGCAGCCTTCTTGGCGATGTTGGCTGACAAAGACATCAAGAGACGACTCAGTCCAGAGAAATTCTTGGAGGGTCGGAAGACTGGCTTGATTCTAGTTGATGTCACCAGATGTCAACAACGAAAGGTTAGAATAACCTTGAGTGACCTGTGGTCGAGGTTAAATGAGAACTGTGAGAGAATGCTTGTAACTTGGGAAGCGAAAAATTGGAAATGGGATGATAGGTGGCCCCATGACCCACCAGATGCGAGGCTAGAAGGAAAAGGGAGTACTCTACCTCGAGAATAGTTAATATGAGGGTAGAGAGTTTTGTCCACTTATTTTAAAGTGACTATTCGTTTAGTTCTGTTGAGAGCGGGTTGGCTCTGATGATAATGATTTATAACTGTAATTGCATTAAAGTTTTAATTTATGAGGGGGAGAATTTCGGTAATTGAATTTAGTTGAGAAAAGGGAAAAAGTTTGAAAGGAAAACGAGAATATTAATTTAATCAGTTCGTGAACTTTGATGAAACATTTTAGCTGAATTGATCTGTGTTTTTATGTAGCGATATTAATCATTGTGGTTGAGAATTTAAACTTTCGAGAGTTGTGTTTTTATGTATTCAAACGAGAATAATTGAAAATATTAAATTTTGAGGGTTGAATTGAATTTTTGGAAAAAAAATTATTTTTGTTACCTCAGTCTGGAAGGATTTCATTATTAAACTGAACAAATTTTAGTTGAGTTCAGCTGAGAACAATTAGAAGCATTAACTCTGGCGATTAAATGGACTTTTGGAAGAATTAAAATTTTGCCTCAGTCAGGAAATATTTCTTGATTGCGAAATAAGGGCCAAAGAGGCCGCAAAACTGAATGAAAATAATTGGAAATAATTATTAGCATCACTGAGTGAAGTGTGGTACACTCAATTTTGCACAAAAAACTATTTTTCTTTTATGGATTTTTCCATTGCGAGTAAATCAAACCCTCTCTTCTCGTGTGTACACATAATTCTGTTTAGTTTTTATTTTTATTTCTCAGACACATTTAAACCATTCTTACTTATTTTAAAACCTTTTCCTAAATTTTTCCTTTAACCATGACGCATCGAGGTAGTGGGGGTGGGGAAATTCCTATAGATTAGCTTATTTAGATGACAGAAAAACTTTATTTAATAAATATTTAACTTAATATAATCAGCCATGGTAAGACGCAAAAAATAAATAAATAAATAAATATTAATAAAAATTAGAAAATTATTAAAGAAATAGAAAGTGCCCCTTCCCCTCGCACACTGTCATCTCCTTTCGGGACACCTATTCCGGGTGTGTATTTTCTAGTTATAAAGTCTATGCTTTTGATCCGTTACTCATCGAAACACCAGGAAGAGGATCTCCTATTACTCAGCAATTCATCAATTTGTACAATTGTCTGTAAGTCGATATCATCAAAAATTAGATAAGCTCTTTCTATTGAAACAACCTTACACGCCTCTTTTCTTGTCACATTAGCCAACTGCATTACAAGCGGATTTCCCTTTACGATAGAGGGTAGAACTTAAGCAGTATACTTAATATATACAATTCGTACATACTAAACTAAAAACCACCTTGCTACCTACAACTAATCTGCACCCTCATCAGCTCACAACTTACTTTCAGTATCCTCGGACTGTTAATTTCTCAAATATTATATCACTAAGACACTCTTCTGAATTCTGATTCAAAATTTCTCCCGAGCAGTTTCAACATCCAGTGATCGTATATCTAATCCTCATTAAATTCCTTATATCACTTGAATTTTACCTTAAATCCTCATTTCTATCCCTAAACAAAGATCAACACCGTCTAATACTCTATTCAACTTCTAAAAAATGAGATAGACACAATTGCAATATCAGTGACTCCTTTGAAGTGTTTTGTGCCTGATTTAGTCTATGGACTCAAACAATTAAACCACAACACTATGTACCGATAATTCCTCTCCAAACAAAACAAAAAAAAAAAATACAGCTGCTAGTATATCCTATAGATACTTTGCCTTCAAGATGACTGCCTTTGTCTGTATTGCATGACAACCCCCAACTTTTTTTAACTACCCCCCCCCCCTCAAACTCTATACCCTAACATGTAAGTATACTGCACTGTTACTTAAATCCTCTCTCCTGATCACAAACTAACTGCCTTATTTCCTAAGCTGCCATTAAATCTAATCCTAACTCTAAATCCTAAGCCCTAATAGACTGACTTCTCGTAAATCGATACACATTAACACTTTTTTTTTTATTACATTTTCACCCCAAACAAGGCACATTGCCACTTTGGTGTGTGGGGCTACTATCAGAGGCAACAACTCCTGGGTACTATGTAGGAATTTAGACAGCAAGATGTTGGTTCACGTTGCACTTGAACTTCTGTACGTCAATACAGTTGGGAAAGCAGGGACCTGGAATGGAATTCCAAAGTCTAGCGGTTCTGAGGAAGAAACTACCGGAGTAGAAAGATCTTTTACATCTAGGGATCTCTACAGTGTGGGGGTGGGATTTTGCAGCCTGTCGGGTCTGTCGAGGGTGTTCACGTTGTGGGGGCACAAGTGCTTGCAGTTCGTCAGAGCATTCACCATTAAAATACTTGTAGAACAGGCAGAGGGATGCAACGTTTCGTCGATGGGACAGAGGCTGAAGCTTAGATGCCAGTTCAGGGCCTATCAGATTTGTGACTCTCTTTTGAACCTTGTCAAGGAGCGAGAGACTAGTAGCCGATGCACCAGCCCAAATATGACAGCAATACTCCATACATGGGCGAATGGTTGCCTTATAGAGGTACAGGATACTTTCAGGTGTTAGTAGTTTTCTAGCACGGTAGAGAGAGCCCACCTTCCTTGCAGCAGCCCTGGCAATGCCCTCGATGTAATTGTTCCAACTCATGTTTCCTGTGAACGTTAGGCCAAGGAGTTTGAAAGACATACTCTCAGATAAAGAGTCGTTGGCCATTGCTATAGGTGGTAGAGAAGGTTTCTTGTAATTATTGAATGAAACTAGTTTAGTCTTGGCAGTATTGAACGTGACCATCCATTATGGTCCCAATTCCACTACAGATTGGAGGTCATCCTCTAGTGTTTCTGACATTTCTTTAGATATATGTTCATTTGTTTTCCTGTCATCCCTGTTATAGAGTGTGGTGTCATCAGCATATATACCCATCTCAGAGGAAATTTTGTCGGGGAGGTCATTTATGAATATCAGGAACAGTAGAGGTCAAAGGATAGACCATTGGCGCACTCCCGTATTTATATCATATTGTCTAGATGTACGACCGTCGAGGACAACCTGGATTTTTCTCTTATCTAAGAAGGATTTAATTATGTTAAGTATTCTACCAGTGATACTGTATGATCTAATCTTCCTGAGGAGATCCTCATGCCATACCCTGTCAAAAGCCTTAGATATATCTAGAGCTACCGCTCTGCCCTCCCACGCTTTGTCCAGTGAATGGTATATGCATTCAGAGATTACGGTAAGGATATCAGCTCTGGAACGGGCTTGTCTAAATCCATATTGTTTGTCAGTCAGAAGCTTAGCATCTGTAAGGTGATGGACTAGAGCCTGGTTAATTAAGGTCTCAAATATTTTGGCAAAAAGTGGGAGGAGGCTAATAGGGCGATAATTTAATGGGTCAGTTCTTTCGCCAGAATTCTTGGAGACTGGTACCACAGAAGCAGTTTTCCAACAGCCTGGAAAGCAAGATTCGTTTAGGCATTTGTTGTAGAGTTTGGAGAGACTTGGAGCTACTTCGGCTGAGCACTTTTTTAATAGCACAGCTATTTCTTAGATTTCTCAGGCATGTTTCTGATTATACTCTTATCCCAAAACTAAACTTCTAAGTAAATACTTAATTGAGCATATATCTTATCTTTCAGTCGTATTAAATACCCAGTCTGGACACCAAATTTAAATTTCTGATATTAAGTAGATCATACTTAAACATGTTATTCTATTCCTGAACTTACAAAACTATATCTTACCTTGCATAAACTCGTCTCTCAAACCAATGCTGTTGCAAATTTAGTGCTTACACTGCATGAATTCCTACCTATCCCCTCTCCCAATAACAACAGAAAGCATAGTAATGTCCTTTTAATCACTTCGAGGAGTAAAATCTCACAGTAGATGTTAACCTAAATAACCTTTTTTTTTTTTTTAGTAGATATTAACCTAATAAACTAATTAATATTAACTACTCATGCAGGGTCAAAGAAATACCTGGATTAGGACTCAGGCACGGGGCTAACCCTCTTGGTGCTGATGGACCCGTAGATCTTCCCAGGTCATCCGTCTAGGAGAAGGAAAACTCTGAAGCAAAACCTAGGGGAGGGAGGCCTCTTCAGTCCTGGACGACAACCTTCCTAGAGCTGGTGACTCAAACAAATCACCGGTTGGCAAACTTAAACTGCTTAAGGAGGAGATAGGCTCTGTCTATCACCCGGCTCTCATACTCCTTCTTTGTGTATTAGCCAGGCGTAGAGGTGCTATCACAGGGACTCGTCAGAATCACCCAGTGGTTGACCTTGTTTCCTGACTAGGGCAATGACCGCCGTTTTTTCCCCGCTCCCGTCACATTCAATCCCCCCAAACTGGACGCTGTGGGAGTGCTTCAGTACCATATATGTCGGTACAGTGGACTGGGCTGACTTTGTCTAGTGGATTGAGGGTACCGAATTGACAGCTGCTGCTGTTTCCGACTGATAGTACAGGAGCCCTAACTCTTTGGTAGCACTTAGAGCGGCTGCTCCATCAACAGCTGTATAATATTAGGATGTTTGTAGTGCCATGTCGCACATGGAAAGGGACCCTGCACTCATCCCCAGTGGGCTTTCATGAGGCCACAATCCTGTGGGTGAGGACAGCTGATGGTCTACTTGTGTTGCATGTCTGATATTCTGCACAAGCACTTGTCCAGCACCCCTCACTGCCTCACCCTAACCGAAATTTTTAAATTAAACAAAATGAAATGACACCTCAAGCAAAAGATACGTTTAAACCAGGACCAAACTCAAAGAAAACCAACCTGCCTCCTCCTCTGAAGCTTGCATTTACGAATATCCGCAGACTTAGAACTAACTTAGCTGATATTGAATTATATCTCCTTGTAAACACCCCGGATATCTTAGCATTAAGTGAAACTAACCTTCACTCCTCCATTCCCTCTAATCACTTTAACATGCCTGGTTATCTCCCACTCTGCTGTAAGGACACGGACAGACATATGCATGGGCTTGGAGTCTATATTCATAACACCTGACTAGACAAATAAAACTAGAAACAGACGACTAGGCCTTTATGTGCTTCAGACTAAATATGCAACATAATATTAGCTACTTGTATTTTCTCTACTGCTCTCCCTCAAACCAAGACTGTACCCTAATTAACAAAGTCTCTGACAGATAGATATAGCACTCTCCCTCGATACTAGCACTGAAGTACATGCATTTGGTGACTTCAATGCCAACCACAGTAACTGGCTTGGATTCTCTAATTACACAGACGCAGCTGGTAGCACAACACATAGCTTCGCTATATCCCATTCTCTATCTCAGACGGTTACATTTCCGACATGTTTCCCAAACCAGCAAGACCAACATGCCTCACTTCTAGATCTATTTTTGACAACAGTTCCCGATGATTGTATAACAAATGCCCACAGCCCATTCGGGAATGCTGATCACATTGTGATAATGGTAGAAATCACCCTAAATTCTTGCCCTAAAACTGAAGACCCATTACTCAAAACAACGAGGTATTACAAAAAGGCCGACTGGGAAGCCATCAGGGAACTCATCAGAAATGCCCCATGGCAAAATATCTTTTCTCTCACAGCTGAACAGTGTGCAAATGAGACCACTGAATGGTTAAAAACTGCAATTGAGGCACCTGTTCCCACACGGAAATTCTATAGCAAACCCCACACTCCTCAATGCAGCTGCTATTGATCAAAGGCAGCATGCATTCTGCAGATTTAACCGACATAAGTCCAGTTCAAACAAACAAAAGTATATAGAAGCCAGAAATAATTGTAAGAAAGTAATAGAGACAGCTAAGACAGATTACACTGAAACTACCAGCAAACGCATTGAAGCACAGAAATTAAGAACCCGTGATTTTGTGAAAATCTACAACAGTGTAGTAAATAATGGGCAGCCAACGATTCCTCCACTATAAAACAACCATGAGGTTGCTTGGCAACCGACAATGCAAATCTACTTGCTAGTCGGTTTGCCTCAAACTCCACACTGGACCCAGCACACCACTCCTTCCCCGACTTTCCTTTGCGGATAGACGCCACACTAGACGATCTGAAAATCACCACTTCTCAGGTGCATGGTATCATAAAAAACTTAGACAACTCAAAAGCATGTGGACCAGATCTCATCCCGGCTGTGCTAATAAAAAAAATGCTCTGCTGAGATTGCTCCAGTTCTCTCCAAACTATATAATAAATGCGTTAGCGAATCTTGCTTTCCCAGCTGCTGGAAAACTGCTTCTGTGGTACCAGTCTTCAAGAACTCTGGGGAAAGAACTGACCCACTAAATTATCGCCCCATTAGCCTCCTCCCACTTTTGGCCAAAATATTTGAGTCCTTAGTTAATCAAGCCCTAGTCTATCACCTAACAGCTGCTAAACTCCTAACCGACAAATAATATGTGTTCAGGTAAGCCTGTTCAACAGCAGATGTCTTAACTGTAGTCTCTGAATGTATATATCGTTCACTGGACAAAACAGGGGAGGGTAGAGCGGTAGCCCTTGATATATCTAAGGCTTTTGACAGGATTTGGCACGATGGACTTCTAAAGAAAATTAGATCATATGGTATCACTGGAAGAATACATAATGTAATTAAATTCTTCTTAGATAAGAGAAAAATCCAGGTTGTCCTCGACGGTCGTACATCTAAACAATATAATATAAATGCGGGAGTACCCTTGGACCTTTATTGTTCCTGATATTCATAAATGACCTCCCTGATAAAATTGTTTCGGAAATGGGTATATTTGCCGATGACACCACCCTCTATAACAGGCATGAGGGGAAAACAAATGAACACATATCTAAGGAAATGGCAGAAACACTAGAGGATGACCTCCAATCTGTAGTGGAATTGGGACAAAAATGCATGGTCACATTCAATGCTGCCAAGACTAAGCTTGTTTCCTTCAATAACTACAAGAAACATTCACTACCACCAATAGCAATGAGCAAGAACACATTGCCTGAAAGTATTTCCTTTAAACTCCTCGACCTAAGGTTAACAGGAAACATAAACTGGAATATATACATTGAGAGCATTGCCAAGGCTGCTGCAAAAAAGGTGGACTCTCTCTACCGTGCCAGAAAATTACTTACATCTGACAGTATCCTGTACCTCTATAAGGCTATCATTGGCCCATGTATGGAGTATTGTTGTCACATTTGGGCTGGTGCATCTGCTGCTTGTCTCTGACTCCTGAGCAGGGTTCAAAAGAGAGTCGCCAACCTGATAGGTCTTGAACTGTCATCTAAGCTTCAGCCTCTGTCCCATCGACGAAATGTTGCATCCCTCTGCCTGTTCTACAAATACTTTAATGGTGGCTGCTCTGACGAACTGCAAGCACTTGTACCTCCTCGACGTGACTACCCCCGACAAACCCGACAAGCAACTAAGTCCCACCCCTTTACAGTAGAGATCTCTAGGTGTCAGAAAGCCTTTTACTCCAATAGTTTCTTCCTCAGAACTGCAAGTCTTTGGAACTCCCTTCAGGGATACTGTTTGCCAACTGTACTGATATGCAGAAGTTCAAGTGTAATGTGAACAAACATCTTTCTACTCATCTCCCTTCTTAAGGCCCCCGCAAATTGTCCACGATAGTAGCCCCCTACTTCAAAGTGGCACTTGTCTTGTTTGAAAAAAAAAATTCAGGTGCGTGATGTTCGCACCTGGAGATATTAATTAAGAAAAGACAGAATTTCTCATGTGATAACGAGGCATTAACTGAGTCTCCTTTAATGGCGCGACCTGCAAGGCCATTAAATATTATGCATTTTTTAGTAATTAATTTATTTTTAAATTGAATTCTGGGAGTAAGAATCAGTAATGATTGAAGTTTGCCGATCCTTGCGTGACCTCGTGGTGCATTTCTGGATATGGATCCGTTCGGACATGCCCCCTGGGAGGACACTGGGGGCGCGTGGATACCTCCTTGTAGTTTTTTTTTTTTAATTATTAACCGTCCATAAGGAGATAGATTAATTATGTTGGAATTGAGGTCGTTGTCTGCACGAGCGTGTGTGTGTCACACGGAGAGAGAAGTGTATTATGGGAACGTGTTTTGAAATATCAATCTAGTTTTTTTTTGTTTATTTGACCATCCATGAGGGTAGAGATTAATTTTATTTTTTTATTACAAATGACATAAGGTACTTAACTTTTTGTAAATAGTTGTGCTGACAGGTGGGATTTTCCTCACTTTGTTCCAGGAATGGGGGTGATCAAGCTGGTGTATCCGTGGAAACCAGGAGAGATAGTCTGATAGCAGAGCGGTAGCTGGCAGAAGGAGGGAACTGTGTAACGCGATGTGGACCCGGGCATGGCAGAATCGCACCACGTTCGCTCTGCTTGTGGTTAGGAAAAAAATAGCATTGATGAACGCTCCGCCTGGAGGATGGTTGGGGAGATCGGTGGTTGTCAGTTATAGTTGAGTTAATGAATAGAAGAGATATTTGGGGGAGTAGAATAATATACCCGAATATTAAACTCTTGGAGGATAAAACATTAGTGTTTGTGTTTGTACTCCTCTGGGATCGAGGATCAAAATACGAGATTTATCAGGTTATTATTCCACTCATTCCATATCCACTGGACACACCCAAGTTGGAGTTGGTAGACAGTTACAGAGTGGAGTCAGAGTATATAGCGTTTAATATGGCAAGGGATAGATTCATGCTGTTGAATCAGCTAGAGGCAGGAAAATGTCAAAATAATGATCTTGGAATTTGCCTGTCACAAAGTCCGTTGTATATCACTGGAGATCATGAGTTGTGTGTGTTGGGATTATTTCAGGGGGATGAGAGAGTGATAAATAGCGTCTACAAGGTTGAAGTGGCAAGTGAAGATCTTTTGCCACTGGCTATAAGAGTAGCTGAAGGCACCTGGTTGGTATCCACCCAACAGAAGATGGAATTGTCCAAGGTATGCAGTAACACAGCCGCTGGGATCATCAGGGTGAGACCACCTTTAACTATGGTAGAACTGGACAGGGGATGTGAAGCCCGGGGAAAGGGCATAGGGTTATCTACATATTATCAGGTTGAGGAACAGTATTTGTTAAAAGCACCTGAGGTAGAGTGGGCGAATGACCAATTGAATAACCTCACTGATCTCTGGGACCTCTTGATCCATCAATCACCGCCACATACCCAACTTAGGTTACCAAAAGCTATGGGAGGAGTTAGATGAATAGATTTGAGTGAATTGCAGGCCCGATTACATGGTCTGGAGAATACAGAATCTAGGGATAGACTTCATAAGGTAATGATTACAGAAGCGGGAGTGAGTACGCTAGTAACGATAATTGTGCTGTTGTTGGTGATTGTATGGTGTATGAAAAGGACGGATGTAAGAAGGAAGTGAGGTGATGAGCATCTCGAGGCTAGTTGCATAGATAGCAGGAGAGAGACTGGTTTGAACCCGCCTGTGATTCTGGAAATTGCGACTGCTGCTAACGAAAACGACACAACCCGAGAACCTCCCTGATGCGGGAACCCAAGGGAACTGAAGACGACTTGAAGATCTTCTTTTCTTTCTTTTCTTTTTTTCTCTCTGTTTTATCAAAATTCTTGCAGGGTGCTGAGCTGAGAACTGTCGAAAGAAAATCCCGACGATAGCTTGAACAACCATCTATTGAGGTGAGAAGAACTCCAAAATTCTCACAAGATGCTTATAAAGGAAGATTTAAACTGTGAATTAAAAGGTGAAACTTCAATTACAACTGCTTATGGTGAGAAAGATTCCCCATGCCTAATAAAAAGACGGTCCTTTGAGTACCCTGATTAAGGCTTTAACCCAATAGCAAGACGATGTTATTATTAACAAAGTGAAAAAAATCTTGTGAATCGTGACTGAAACTCTGTGAAAAACAAAAATTTGAACTATGATTGAATTTAAAAAAAAAAATGATAAAAGGGAAATAACGCTTATGAATTGAAAAAAAAGAATGACAATTAATAATGTGAACTTTTGTATTTTATTGAGTGACATTTATAAATGATGATTATCTTTGAATTATTAATGTGAATTGTGAAAAAAAAACACAAACAAAAAAATTTGCATGTGAAAAAAAAAGAGACTTAAATACCTGATGAATACGTGAACTTTGAACTACATATTATTATCACTTATGAACTTTTTGAATTGACTTTCTCATCAACTTTTGAATAGAAAATGGGGGAGAACCCTGATTAAAGGATGATTGTTGGATCGTGTAGATGTTATCTTTTTTCAACAGGTAAATTGATAATGGAGAGAGGGAGGTGTGAAAAAAATCTGAGGGTGAACTGTGGAAAGGATGGAGCGGTGTGTTGAGGAATTAGACTCCATTGGTTCTATCAAAGCAATGCAGTCTAAGGGGGGGCGAAATGTAATGTGACTGACCTAAGGGAGCGTTTTGCTCCCCATTCGGGAGCTGAAGAAACCACAAAGCTGTGCTAAGATAGCTTTAATAGATCCTGGGCAACGTCGGATACCCCAAAGACCCAAGGTAGAAGATATATATATATATATATACATATATATATATATATATTTTATTTCATTGTCAAAATAGATATATTTTGCTTTATTGTTTGAAAATCAGAGATATATTGTTATTCGAAAATGACGACAGGAAATGTTAGAACAATAGCATTGACATCATCTGGCCTGACGAGCCAGTTCCAGGGGTTCTGAATGACGGAGTTTGACCCCTGAGGTCATAGGAATTAAATGTTGATTTTGATCCCAGATTGCAAATTAGCGACATGGCTGAATTGCACACCTGCAAGCTGTAGTTTTCCATAAATGCATGGCATAATTTGATTGGCTTAGGAAATTTTCCACCCTGAACACGCACACCAATGCATAATGCTAGTGTCGTGCGAAATTAGTCAGTTTCCAGTCAGTGCTTGTGCACAAAACTCGAAGTAACAATACCACTTCCTGAAGATGTGACCCCCCCCTCTCCATCCGCCACCGCCTTTGAGAACTTCACATGTACATATATGTAAAAAGTCTGTAAAATTTGTGAAATTAACCTTCTGTAGAATAGAATTCAAGCATCTGTTGTCTTTCTTGCCTGCGTGAGTTTTATTATTTGTTTTCAGCATACCAGAGATCTGATGTGACCACCTCTCGGAGATTTAGATGACACGAGCCGAGTTTTCCGAAGTTTCACGAAGCCAATCAGGGATCCTTGCATAACTTCTCCAGAGAGGGTGTTACAAGCCTTATGAATTTAGTCTTCGTCAGATATATATTTTTTAAATAATGTATGAAACGCATCATCATCATCATTATCATGGGGACTCGGAGGTGGCTGGCCCCCAAACGTGTGGCATGTAGCCCTACTATCATGTGGATACGCCCTGATTCCGATGGGTTAACTAGCAAGGTAGATGAAACTTGAACCTCTAGGAAAGATGCCCCCTCAGTCTTTGTTAAGATATGCACCTAGGGGAAGGAAAACTCTGATGTAAAATCCGACGTATATTGTTTACTGTGTTTGTGGTGAACATTTGCACCAACATTTTGTTATCATTATTTCTAAAAAATGTACCTTTACCACATTGTGTGGTAGTCTTTCAACTAAACCAGTCTTAGCCACATTTGATCAAGTCCACTGGTGAGAGAGCAAAGGTGACAGGGATAGGCAAAAGATATTGCTGGAACTCCTGTGGTTATGGTTCTACAAAAATATAGCATATCGATTGCTGCTCAGTGAAATTCATTTGGCGGGCTCTAGACAATTTGAAGGAGTCATCGGAGGTTATACATTTTTCGTTAATGGGTAGGAAGGGTTAGGGTTAGGTTATACATTTTTCGTTAATGGGTAGAGTTAGGGTTAGGGTAGGAAGAAGAAAGTTGTATTTTTGTTGTGGGCTTTGCTATAAAAACCGAGCTTGCCCAAACTCTTCCCTCACTTCCTACAGCTATCTCGGACCTTTAAATTATATCCCTTAAATGAATTCTAGAAAATGATACTCCTATCACTCTTGTCAGTTGTTATGCTCTGACTATGTCAAACACAGATGAGGTCAAAGATAACTTCTATAATGAACTTGGCCCTGTTATTGCAAATGCTAGGCACAAAGAAAAACTGATAGTGTTTGGAGATTTTAATACTCATGTTGGTGTTGATCATGTCACTTGGAATGCTGTAATAGGCTGTTTGCTGTATGAACTCCCAGGATTTTTGTTTTCTTTCTCTTTGCCAAGAGTATGATTTTACCATTACTAATACACTTTTTCAGCAACCAAATCAGCAGATACATCCACAACCCAAGGATTGCCACATGATAGATGAAGTTGTCACAAGGTGACGAGGCATAAAGGACTTCTTGTAAACTCAAAGCATTAACTCAATGTGCTCTTTGTCTGACCATGCTCTTCAAAGCAGTGTAACATTCCACTTGAAGTGAATCCAGCTCAAAAAATCTAAATTGCCTGAACGCATGTCTTACCTTTCAGATATATAGAAAAGCGTAATGAACTGTCAAGTAAAATGGACTCTTGAGCCAATCATCTCTTGATCCAATCTCAATTTCTGAGAACATTGAATCTTTGTGGAAATCTCAACGAAATGTGATCCGCAGCATATCATAGGAGGTTCTTGGTTTCCCAAGTCACAAACACCAGGACTGATTTCAACGACAATAACGCAGAGGTAAAAACTATTATTGAGCAGATGTATAGAACGCATAAAGCATGGAGTGGGGACAAACTACAAAGCAACAAAAAATGTAACGTCAAGGTTGAGGCCGCATTAAGACAAATAAAAAATGCTTGGTTCTGCTTACTTCTGATCGTACAACACTTTTAACTGAGAAGAGTGAAATATTGTTGTAATGAAAAGAGCATTTTAAGACAAATGCTAAACTCAACCTCTGCCATTGATAAGGCAGCACTTGCATTAATCCGTCAACGCCCAATTCTACCACAGCTGTTGAACATTCCTTGAAAGAAGTCGTCAACAGCGTCAAGCAATTATCTTCAGGTAAGACCCCTTGGAAAGATGGTTTACCACCGGGAATTTAAAAAGTATGAAGGCCAAAAAACTAGTCAAAAGCTGCATCAGTTTTTTAAAATCATTTGGTTGCATAGACAGGTTCCACAAGATTTTAAGGATGCGGATATAAAACACGTTTATAAGAACAAAGATTATCGGCATTGTTGTGACAATTCTTGTGGAATTTCTCTTCTTTGTATCGCAAGTAAAATCTTAGTACGTCGAATTCTCAATAGAATCATAAGAGATCTAGTGGATGAGATCTATCCTGAGTCACAGTGTAGGTTTAAGTCTGGCCGGGGAACTGTGGATATGATTTGTTAGACAAGTTATCAAAAAAGTATGGGAGAAAAACAGTGACTTGTACATGGCCTTTGTTGACCTTACTAAAGCTTTCGACACAGTGAACAGAGAGTCACTTTGGATGCTACTGAAAAGCTTGGAATACCAGATGTTATTGTATCATTCCATGACAGCATGAAATGTACTGTGAACTCAGATGTATCTGGTTCAGATCCTGTTGATGTATCAAATGGTACAGTTCTATTTGCACTGCATTTTTCGGTGATGCTTTGGCATGCATACATTTCAATGGTGGTGTGAACTTCCAATTTAGTACCAATGGTGGATTGTTAAATCATCAGTGCTTTAAGGCAAAAACATTTCTGAGAACCCAAATGATACATGAAATGTTATTTGCTGATGATATTCCATATATGATATTAAGGAAACTGAAGTAGTTCATCAGCCGCCTCCTCTTCAAAAGTAAGCAAATAGTATGAAACAAAATCCTCCAATTCATTCTTTTCCTAATTATTGTATTACAGTTGATGGGAATAATTTGAAATATGTCAAATGTTTCACATGTTTAGGTTGCATGATCAACTCAAACGGATCCCTTGATGATGGGATTGTAAATCGTATAGTGAAGGCAACATAAACTTTTGGTAAACTTCGAAACCCTTTGCGAAATCACAGAGGTATAAAGCTAGAAACTAAAATCAGAGTGTACAGGGCTGTTGTTCTGACAACTTTCTTGTATGGTGCTGAGGCTTGGACCCCCTATCGCTCACACATCATGCAGTTGTCACTCTTAGTTAAAAAAACAAAGTGCTTGATCAATTTACATGATTTATGGAATATGACATTTCTGTTACATGACGGCTACGTACACAAATTATTTTTCTATAAATTATTATTTCAAAAAAATACTTGAACTTTGGATTTGCTCCAAATTGTTTTCGTTAAATTTAATGTAATCTAATAGTTTATAAAACCCATTATGTCTGTCTCCATTTTTTCAAACTGCATATCCCCCGAGATGGAAGGTCGAAGAGCAATGCTACACGGGTTAAATGATTGTATTTTTTGTGGACCATTTTTAGTCGGTAAAACTAGCTGTTAAGGGATAAAAAAAATGTAATTGGAACTTGATAGGCATTAGTCGACTTAAAGTTTTCTTGCGTGCATTCGCATATATATAATTTATATATATATATATATATATATATATATATCGAAATTAAAAAAATCAAAACACAAACTTTTTTATTCCTACTTTCTGTCGCTGTTGTTTTGATTTTCTTCATTTCGATATTGGAGTCTTAAACTTTTTCTTAACTTTACTCTTTGTTGTCAGGTCATTCATGAGAATGCTATTAGTAATATGTAACCCAGTTCCACCTATCAATGGTCGGATTGTCAGCGATTAAACCGGAATCATCATCAAGCTTGCTTGATCAGGAGGGTGACTAGACACCCAGCAGGACTAAAAACAAAACCTATTTAAGGGCGAATAAGCACCAAGTGCCAACAGTTATCTAGCAAACTCCTCCAGGTATGGGTTTAATACCCTCGCCAACCTGCAGGCCAAGCATGGCGAGTATGGCAAAACCCCAGGTCCATGACGTACAAGAATAAGAAATGGTTCTCAGTCCCCAGCAGTTTTCGAGCCACCGTTTCCAGCAGCAAGGGGCACAGTAACAGAAGAGAGGGTGCTAAAAATCTCTGGATTTGAACAGGCTGCCATTGGAAATTGAATATTGGAACATACAACATGAGGTCACCGTCTATTGAACTTAGAGTCACTGAATTAGAGAGTGAACTACAGAAGATTAAATTTGATATTATAGGAGTGTATGAAACCAGATGCAAGGGTGAAGGATGTTTCATCCTTAACAACAGCGGACACCACCTATACTATAAGGATGGGAACATCTACAATGGAGTCGGCTTTATGGCCAACAAGAATATTGCAGGAAATATCACAAACTTCAATGGTGTTTCAGGCAAAGTGGCACAGCTCACCATCAGGATCCCCAAGAGATACCTCATTAAAGTCATCCAGGTTTACCTTCCAACAACAGGCTATACTGATGAAGAGGTGGAGATGGTCTATGAAGATGTCGATAAACTTCTTTTTACCAGCAAAGCCAGTTACACCATCCATATGGGAGATTTCAATGCCAAGGTTGGAATAGGAAATACATTTGAATCCAGTACTGGTCCATACGGTTATGGTACAAGGAACAGCAGAGGTGATACCCTTGTTAACTTTGCAGAACACCACCAGTTAAAGATCATAAACATGTTCTTCAAGAAAAAACAAACAAACAGACACTGGACTTGGATATCAACTAATAAAGAATGAAATTGACTTCTTACAAAAAAGACCACACACTGTGACTGATGTTTCTGCCATAAACAGGTTGAACACAGGGAGTGACCACAAAATGATCAGGTAGAGAGTTTTGTCCACTTATTTTAAAGTGACTATTCGTTTAGTTCTGTTGAGAGCGGGTTGGCTCTGATGATAATGATTTATAACTGTAATTGCATTAAAGTTTTAATTTATGAGGGGGAGAATTTCGGTAATTGAATTTAGTTGAGAAAAGGGAAAAAGTTTGAAAGGAAAACGAGAATATTAATTTAATCAGTTCGTGAACTTTGATGAAACATTTTAGCTGAATTGATCTGTGTTTTTATGTAGCGATATTAATCATTGTGGTTGAGAATTTAAACTTTCGAGAGTTGTGTTTTTATGTATTCAAACGAGAATAATTGAAAATATTAAATTTTGAGGGTTGAATTGAATTTTTGGAAAAAAAATTATTTTTGTTACCTCAGTCTGGAAGGATTTCATTATTAAACTGAACAAATTTTAGTTGAGTTCAGCTGAGAACAATTAGAAGCATTAACTCTGGCGATTAAATGGACTTTTGGAAGAATTAAAATTTTGCCTCAGTCAGGAAATATTTCTTGATTGCGAAATAAGGGCCAAAGAGGCCGCAAAACTGAATGAAAATAATTGGAAATAATTATTAGCATCACTGAGTGAAGTGTGGTACACTCAATTTTGCACAAAAAACTATTTTTCTTTTATGGATTTTTCCATTGCGAGTAAATCAAACCCTCTCTTCTCGTGTGTACACATAATTCTGTTTAGTTTTTATTTTTATTTCTCAGACACATTTAAACCATTCTTACTTATTTTAAAACCTTTTCCTAAATTTTTCCTTTAACCATGACGCATCGAGGTAGTGGGGGTGGGGAAATCCCTATAGATTAGCTTATTTAGATGACAGAAAAACTTTATTTAATAAATATTTAACTTAATATAATCAGCCATGGTAAGACGCAAAAAATAAATAAATAAATAAATATTAATAAAAATTAGAAAATTATTAAAGAAATAGAAAGTGCCCCTTCCCCTCGCACACTGTCATCTCCTTTCGGGACACCTATTCCGGGTGTGTATTTTCTAGTTATAAAGTCTATGCTTTTGATCCGTTACTCATCGAAACACCAGGAAGAGGATCTCCTATTACTCAGCAATTCATCAATTTGTACAATTGTCTGTAAGTCGATATCATCAAAAATTAGATAAGCTCTTTCTATTGAAACAACCTTACACGCCTCTTTTCTTGTCACATTAGCCAACTGCATTACAAGCGGATTTCCCTTTACGATAGAGGGTAGAACTTAAGCAGTATACTTAATATATACAATTCGTACATACTAAACTAAAAACCACCTTGCTACCTACAACTAATCTGCACCCTCATCAGCTCACAACTTACTTTCAGTATCCTCGGACTGTTAATTTCTCAAATATTATATCACTAAGACACTCTTCTGAATTCTGATTCAAAATTTCTCCCGAGCAGTTTCAACATCCAGTGATCGTATATCTAATCCTCATTAAATTCCTTATATCACTTGAATTTTACCTTAAATCCTCATTTCTATCCCTAAACAAAGATCAACACCGTCTAATACTCTATTCAACTTCTAAAAAATGAGATAGACACAATTGCAATATCAGTGACTCCTTTGAAGTGTTTTGTGCCTGATTTAGTCTATGGACTCAAACAATTAAACCACAACACTATGTACCGATAATTCCTCTCCAAACAAAACAAAAAAAAAAATACAGCTGCTAGTATATCCTATAGATACTTTGCCTTCAAGATGACTGCCTTTGTCTGTATTGCATGACAACCCCCAACTTTTTTTAACTACCCCCCCCCTCAAACTCTATACCCTAACATGTAAGTATACTGCACTGTTACTTAAATCCTCTCTCCTGATCACAAACTAACTGCCTTATTTCCTAAGCTGCCATTAAATCTAATCCATTGCACATAACTTAAAGGGGTCCTAACTCTAAATCCTAAGTCCTAATAGACTGACTTCTCGTAAATCGATACACATTAACACTTTTTTTTTTATTACATTTTCACCCCAAACTAGGCACATTGCCACTTTGGTGTAGGGGGCTACTATCAGAGGCAACAACTCCTGGGTACTATGTAGGAATTTAGACAGCAAGATGTTGGTTCACGTTGCACTTGAACTTCTGTACGTCAATACAGTTGGGAAAGCAGGGACCTGGAATGGAATTCCAAAGTCTAGCGGTTCTGAGGAAGAAACTACCGGAGTAGAAAGATCTTTTACATCTAGGGATCTCTACAGTGTGGGGGTGGGATTTTGCAGCCTGTCGGGTCTGTCGAGGGTGTTCACGTTGTGGGGGCACAAGTGCTTGCAGTTCGTCAGAGCATTCACCATTAAAATACTTGTAGAACAGGCAGAGGGATGCAACGTTTCGTCGATGGGACAGAGGCTGAAGCTTAGATGCCAGTTCAGGGCCTATCAGATTTGTGACTCTCTTTTGAACCTTGTCAAGGAGCGAGAGACTAGTAGCCGATGCACCAGCCCAAATATGACAGCAATACTCCATACATGGGCGAATGGTTGCCTTATAGAGGTACAGGATACTTTCAGGTGTTAGTAGTTTTCTAGCACGGTAGAGAGAGCCCACCTTCCTTGCAGCAGCCCTGGCAATGCCCTCGATGTAATTGTTCCAACTCATGTTTCCTGTGAACGTTAGGCCAAGGAGTTTGAAAGACATACTCTCAGATAAAGAGTCGTTGGCCATTGCTATAGGTGGTAGAGAAGGTTTCTTGTAATTATTGAATGAAACTAGTTTAGTCTTGGCAGTATTGAACGTGACCATCCATTATGGTCCCAATTCCACTACAGATTGGAGGTCATCCTCTAGTGTTTCTGACATTTCTTTAGATATATGTTCATTTGTTTTCCTGTCATCCCTGTTATAGAGTGTGGTGTCATCAGCATATATACCCATCTCAGAGGAAATTTTGTCGGGGAGGTCATTTATGAATATCAGGAACAGTAGAGGTCAAAGGATAGACCATTGGCGCACTCCCGTATTTATATCATATTGTTTAGATGTACGACCGTCGAGGACAACCTGGATTTTTCTCTTATCTAAGAAGGATTTAATTATGTTAAGTATTCTACCAGTGATACTGTATGATCTAATCTTCCTGAGGAGATCCTCATGCCATACCCTGTCAAAAGCCTTAGATATATCTAGAGCTACCGCTCTGCCCTCCCCCGCTTTGTCCAGTGAATGGTATATGCATTCAGAGATTACGGTAAGGATATCAGCTCTGGAACGGGCTTGTCTAAATCCATATTGTTTGTCAGTCAGAAGCTTAGCATCTGTAAGGTGATGGACTAGAGCCTGGTTAATTAAGGTCTCAAATATTTTGGCAAAAAGTGGGAGGAGGCTAATAGGGCGATAATTTAATGGGTCAGTTCTTTCGCCAGAATTCTTGGAGACTGGTACCACAGAAGCAGTTTTCCAACAGCCTGGAAAGCAAGATTCGTTTAGGCATTTGTTGTAGAGTTTGGAGAGAACTGGAGCTACTTCGGCTGAGCACTTTTTTAATAGCACAGCTATTTCTTAGATTTCTCAGGCATGTTTCTGATTATACTCTTATCCCAAAACTAAACTTCTAAGTAAATACTTAATTGAGCATATATCTTATCTTTCAGTCGTATTAAATACCCAGTCTGGACACCAAATTTAAATTTCTGATATTAAGTAGATCATACTTAAACATGTTATTCTATTCCTGAACTTACAAAACTATATCTAACCTTGCATAAACTCGTCTCTCAAACCAATGCTGTTGCAAATTTAGTGCTTACACTGCATGAATTCCTACCTATCCCCTCTCCCAATAACAACAGAAAGCATAGTAATGTCCTTTTAATCACTTCGAGGAGTAAAATCTCACAGTAGATGTTAACCTAAATAACCTTTTTTTTTTTTTTAGTAGATATTAACCTAATAAACTAATTAATATTAACTACTCATGCAGGGTCAAAGAAATACCTGGATTAGGACTCAGGCACGGGGCTAACCCTCTTGGTGCTGATGGACCCGTAGATCTTCCCAGGTCATCCGTCTAGGAGAAGGAAAACTCTGAAGCAAAACCTAGGGGAGGGAGGCCTCTTCAGTCCTGGACGACAACCTTCCTAGAGCTGGTGACTCAAACAAATCACCGGTTGGCAAACTTAAACTGCTTAAGGAGGAGATAGGCTCTGTCTATCACCCGGCTCTCATACTCCTTCTTTGTGTATTAGCCAGGCGTAGAGGTGCTATCACAGGGACTCGTCAGAATCACCCAGTGGTTGACCTTGTTTCCTGACTAGGGCAATGACCGCCGTTTTTTCCCCGCTCCCGTCACATTCCATCCCCCCAAACTGGACGCTGTGGGAGTGCTTCAGTACCATATATGTCGGTACAGTGGACTGGGCTGACTTTGTCTAGTGGATTGAGGGTACCGAATTGACAGCTGCTGCTGTTTCCGACTGATAGTACAGGAGCCCTAACTCTTTGGTAGCACTTAGAGCGGCTGCTCCATCAACAGCTGTATAATATTAGGATGTTTGTAGTGCCATGTCGCACATGGAAAGGGACCCTGCACTCATCCCCAGTGGGCTTTCATGAGGCCACAATCCTGTGGGTGAGGACAGCTGATGGTCTACTTGTATTGCATGTCTGATATTCTGCACAAGCACTTGTCCAGCACCCCTCACTGCCTCACCCTAACCGAAATTTTTAAATTAAACAAAATGAAATGACACCTCAAGCAAAAGATACGTTTAAACCAGGACCAAACTCAAAGAAAACCAACCTGCCTCCTCCTCTGAAGCTTGCATTTACGAATATCCGCAGACTTAGAACTAACTTAGCTGATATTGAATTATATCTCCTTGTAAACACCCCGGATATCTTAGCATTAAATGAAACTAACCTTCACTCCTCCATTCCCTCTAATCACTTTAACATGCCTGGTTATCTCCCACTCTGCTGTAAGGACACGGACAGACATATGCATGGGCTTGGAGTCTATATTCATAACACCTGACTAGACAAATAAAACTAGAAACAGACGACTAGGCCTTTATGTGCTTCAGACTAAATATGCAACATAATATTAGCTACTTGTATTTTCTCTACTGCTCTCCCTCAAACCAAGACTGTACCCTAATTAACAAAGTCTCTGACAGATAGATATAGCACTCTCCCTCGATACTAGCACTGAAGTACATGCATTTGGTGACTTCAATGCCAACCACAGTAACTGGCTTGGATTCTCTAATTACACAGACGCAGCTGGTAGCACAACACATAGCTTCGCTATATCCCATTCTCTATCTCAGACGGTTACATTCCCGACATGTTTCCCAAACCAGCAAGACCAACATGCCTCACTTCTAGATCTATTTTTGACAACAGTTCCCGATGATTGTACAACAAATGCCCACAGCCCATTCGGGAATGCTGATCACATTGTGATAATGGTAGAAATCACCCTAAATTCTTGCCCTAAAACTGAAGACCCACTACTCAAAACAACGAGGTATTACAAAAAGGCCGACTGGGAAGCCATCAGGGAACTCATCAGAAATGCCCCATGGAAAAATATCTTTTCTCTCACAGCTGAACAGTGTGCAAATGAGACCACTGAATGGTTAAAAACTGCAATTGAGGCACCTGTTCCCACACGGAAATTCTATAGCAAACCCCACACTCCTCAATGCAGCTGCTATTGATCAAAGGCAGCATGCATTCTGCAGATTTAACCGACATAAGTCCAGTTCAAACAAACAAAAGTATATAGAAGCCAGAAATAATTGTAAGAAAGTAATAGAGACAGCTAAGACAGATTACACTGAAACTACCAGCAAACGCATTGAAGCACAGAAATTAAGAACCCGTGATTTTGTGAAAATCTACAACAGTGTAGTAAATAATGGGCAGCCAACGATTCCTCCACTATAAAACAACCATGAGGTTGCTTGGCAACCGACAATGCAAATCTACTTGCTAGTCGGTTTGCCTCAAACTCCACACTGGACCCAGCACACCACTCCTTCCCCGACTTTCCTTTGCGGATAGACGCCACACTAGACGATCTGAAAATCACCACTTCTCAGGTGCATGGTATCATAAAAAACTTAGACAACTCAAAAGCATGTGGACCAGATCTCATCCCGGCTGTGCTAATAAAAAAAATGCTCTGCTGAGATTGCTCCAGTTCTCTCCAAACTATATAATAAATGCGTTAGCGAATCTTGCTTTCCCAGCTGCTGGAAAACTGCTTCTGTGGTACCAGTCTTCAAGAACTCTGGGGAAAGAACTGACCCACTAAATTATCGCCCCATTAGCCTCCTCCCACTTTTGGCCAAAATATTTGAGTCCTTAGTTAATCAAGCCCTAGTCTATCACCTAACAGCTGCTAAACTCCTAACCGACAAATAATATGTGTTCAGGTAAGCCTGTTCAACAGCAGATGTCTTAACTGTAGTCTCTGAATGTATATATCGTTCACTGGACAAAACAGGGGAGGGTAGAGCGGTAGCCCTTGATATATCTAAGGCTTTTGACAGGATTTGGCACGATGGACTTCTAAAGAAAATTAGATCATATGGTATCACTGGAAGAATACATAATGTAATTAAATTCTTCTTAGATAAGAGAAAAATCCAGGTTGTCCTCGACGGTCGTACATCCAAACAATATAATATAAATGCGGGAGTACCCTTGGACCTTTATTGTTCCTGATATTCATAAATGACCTCCCTGATAAAATTGTTTCGGAAATGGGTATATTTGCCGATGACACCACCCTCTATAACAGGCATGAGGGGAAAACAAATGAACACATATCTAAGGAAATGGCAGAAACACTAGAGGATGACCTCCAATCTGTAGTGGAATTGGGACAAAAATGCATGGTCACATTCAATGCTGCCAAGACTAAGCTTGTTTCCTTCAATAACTACAAGAAACATTCACTACCACCAATAGCAATGAGCAAGAACACATTGCCTGAAAGTATTTCCTTTAAACTCCTCGACCTAAGGTTAACAGGAAACATAAACTGGAATATATACATTGAGAGCATTGCCAAGGCTGCTGCAAAAAAGGTGGACTCTCTCTACCGTGCCAGAAAATTACTTACATCTGACAGTATCCTGTACCTCTATAAGGCCATCATTGGCCCATGTATGGAGTATTGTTGTCACATTTGGGCTGGTGCATCTGCTGCTTGTCTCTGACTCCTGAGCAGGGTTCAAAAGAGAGTCGCCAACCTGATAGGTCTTGAACTGTCATCTAAGCTTCAGCCTCTGTCCCATCGACGAAATGTTGCATCCCTCTGCCTGTTCTACAAATACTTTAATGGTGGCTGCTCTGACGAACTGCAAGCACTTGTACCTCCTCGACGTGACTACCCCCGACAAACCCGACAAGCAACTAAGTCCCACCCCTTTACAGTAGAGATCTCTAGGTGTAAGAAAGCCTTTTACTCCAATAGTTTCTTCCTCAGAACTGCAAGTCTTTGGAACTCCCTTCAGGGATACTGTTTGCCAACTGTACTGATATGCAGAAGTTCAAGTGTAATGTGAACAAACATCTTTCTACTCATCTCCCTTCTTAAGGCCCCCGCAAATTGTCCACGATAGTAGCCCCCTACTTCAAAGTGGCACTTGTCTTGTTTGAAAAAAAAAATTCAGGTGCGTGATGTTCGCACCTGGAGATATTAATTAAGAAAAGACAGAATTTCTCATGTGATAACGAGGCATTAACTGAGTCTCCTTTAATGGCGCGACCTGCAAGGCCATTAAATATTATGCATTTTTTAGTAATTAATTTATTTTTAAATTGAATTCTGGGAGTAAGAATCAGTAATGATTGAAGTTTGCCGATCCTTGCGTGACCTCGTGGTGCATTTCTGGATATGGATCCGTTCGGACATGCCCCCTGGGAGGACACTGGGGGCGCGTGGATACCTCCTTGTAGTTTTTTTTTTTAATTATTAACCGTCCATAAGGAGATAGATTAATTATGTTGGAATTGAGGTCGTTGTCTGCACGAGCGTGTGTGTGTCACACGGAGAGAGAAGTGTATTATGGGAACGTGTTTTGAAATATCAATCTAGTTTTTTTTTGTTTATTTGACCATCCATGAGGGTAGAGATTAATTTTATTTTTTTATTACAAATGACATAAGGTACTTAACTTTTTGTAAATAGTTGTGCTGACAGGTGGGATTTTCCTCACTTTGTTCCAGGGATGGGGGTGATCAAGCTGGTGTATCCGTGGAAACCAGGAGAGATAGTCTGATAGCAGAGCGGTAGCTGGCAGAAGGAGGGAACTGTGTAACGCGATGTGGACCCGGGCATGGCAGAATCGCACCACGTTCGCTCTGCTTGTGGTTAGGAAAAAAATAGCATTGATGAACGCTCCGCCTGGAGGATGGTTGGGGAGATCGGTGGTTGTCAGTTATAGTTGAGTTAATGAATAGAAGAGATATTTGGGGGAGTAGAATAATATACCCGAATATTAAACTCTTGGAGGATAAAACATTAGTGTTTGTGTTTGTACTCCTCTGGGATCGAGGATCAAAATACGAGATTTATCAGGTTATTATTCCACTCATTCCATATCCACTGGACACACCCAAGTTGGAGTTGGTAGACAGTTACAGAGTGGAGTCAGAGTATATAGCGTTTAATATGGCAAGGGATAGATTCATGCTGTTGAATCAGCTAGAGGCAGGAAAATGCCAAAATAATGATCTTGGAATTTGCCTGTCACAAAGTCCGTTGTATATCACTGGAGATCATGAGTTGTGTGTGTTGGGATTATTTCAGGGGGATGAGAGAGTGATAAATAGCGTCTACAAGGTTGAAGTGGCAAGTGAAGGTCTTTTGCCACTGGCTATAAGAGTAGCTGAAGGCACCTGGTTGGTATCCACCCAACAGAAGATGGAATTGTCCAAGGTATGCAGTAACACAGCCGCTGGGATCATCAGGGTGAGACCACCTTTAACTATGGTAGAACTGGACAGGGGATGTGAAGCCCGGGGAAAGGGCATAGGGTTATCTACATATTATCAGGTTGAGGAACAGTATTTGTTAAAAGCACCTGAGGTAGAGTGGGCGAATGACCAATTGAATAACCTCACTGATCTCTGGGACCTCTTGATCCATCAATCACCGCCACATACCCAACTTAGGTTACCAAAAGCTATGGGAGGAGTTAGATGAATAGATTTGAGTGAATTGCAGGCCCGATTACATGGTCTGGAGAATACAGAATCTAGGGATAGACTTCATAAGGTAATGATTACAGAAGCGGGAGTGAGTACGCTAGTAACGATAATTGTGCTGTTGTTGGTGATTGTATGGTGTATGAAAAGGACGGATGTAAGAAGGAAGTGAGGTGATGAGCATCTCGAGGCTAGTTGCATAGATAGCAGGAGAGAGACTGGTTTGAACCCGCCTGTGATTCTGGAAATTGCGACTGCTGCTAACGAAAACGACACAACCCGAGAACCTCCCTGATGCGGGAACCCAAGGGAACTGAAGACGACTTGAAGATCTTCTTTTCTTTCTTTTCTTTTTTTCTCTCTGTTTTATCAAAATTCTTGCAGGGTGCTGAGCTGAGAACTGTCGAAAGAAAATCCCGACGATAGCTTGAACAACCATCTATTGAGGTGAGAAGAACTCCAAAATTCTCACAAGATGCTTATAAAGGAAGATTTAAACTGTGAATTAAAAGGTGAAACTTCAATTACAACTGCTTATGGTGAGAAAGATTCCCCATGCCTAATAAAAAGACAGTCCTTTGAGTACCCTGATTAAGGCTTTAACCCAATAGCAAGACGATGTTATTATTAACAAAGTGAAAAAAATCTTGTGAATCGTGACTGAAACTCTGTGAAAAACAAAAATTTGAACTATGATTGAATTTAAAAAAAAAAATGATAAAAGGGAAATAACGCTTATGAATTGAAAAAAAAGAATGACAATTAATAATGTGAACTTTTGTATTTTATTGAGTGACATTTATAAATGATGATTATCTTTGAATTATTAATGTGAATTGTGAAAAAAAAACACAAACAAAAAAATTTGCATGTGAAAAAAAAAGAGACTTAAATACCTGATGAATACGTGAACTTTGAACTACATATTATTATCACTTATGAACTTTTTGAATTGACTTTCTCATCAACTTTTGAATAGAAAATAGGGGAGAACCCTGATTAAAGGATGATTGTTGGATCGTGTAGATGTTATCTTTTTTCAACAGGTAAATTGATAATGGAGAGAGGGAGGTGTGAAAAAAATCTGAGGGTGAACTGTGGAAAGGATGGAGCGGTGTGTTGAGGAATTAGACTCCATTGGTTCTATCAAAGCAATGCAGTCTAAGGGGGGGCGAAATGTAATGTGACTGACCTAAGGGAGCGTTTTGCTCCCCATTCGGGAGCTGAAGAAACCACAAAGCTGTGCTAAGATAGCTTTAATAGATCCTGGGCAACGTCGGATACCCCAAAGACCCAAGGTAGAAGATATATATATATATATACATATATATATATATATTTTATTTCATTGTCAAAATAGATATATTTTGCTTTATTGTTTGAAAATCAGAGATATATTGTTATTCGAAAATGACGACAGGAAATGTTAGAACAATAGCATTGACATCATCTGGCCTGACGAGCCAGTTCTAGGGGTTCTGAATGACGGAGTTTGACCCCTGAGGTCATAGGAATTAAATGTTGATTTTGATCCCAGATTGCAAATTAGCGACATGGCTGAATTGCACACCTGCAAGCTGTAGTTTTCCATAAATGCATGGCATAATTTGATTGGCTTAGGAAATTTTCCACCCTGAACACGCACACCAATGCATAATGCTAGTGTCGTGCGAAATTAGTCAGTTTCCAGTCAGTGCTTGTGCACAAAACTCGAAGTAACAATACCGCTTCCTGAAGATGTGACCCCCCCTCTCCATCCGCCACCGCCTTTGAGAACTTCACATGTACATATATGTAAAAAGTCTGTAAAATTTGTGAAATTAACCTTCTGTAGAATAGAATTCAAGCATCTGTTGTCTTTCTTGCCTGCGTGAGTTTTATTATTTGTTTTCAGCATACCAGAGATCTGATGTGACCACCTCTCGGAGATTTAGATGACACGAGCCGAGTTTTCCGAAGTTTCACGAAGCCGATCAGGGATCCTTGCATAACTTCTCCAGAGAGGGTGTTACAAGCCTTATGAATTTAGTCTTCGTCAGATATATATTTTTTAAATAATGTATGAAACGCATCATCATCATCATTATCATGGGGACTCGGAGGTGGCTGGCCCCCAAACGTGTGGCATGTAGCCCTACTATCATGTGGATACGCCCTGATTCCGATGGGTTAACTAGCAAGGTAGATGAAACTTGAACCTCTAGGAAAGATGCCCCCTCAGTCTTTGTTAAGATATGCACCTAGGGGAAGGAAAACTCTGATGTAAAATCCGACGTATATTGTTTACTGTGTTTGTGGTGAACATTTGCACCAACATTTTGTTATCATTATTTCTAAAAAATGTACCTTTACCACATTGTGTGGTAGTCTTTCAACTAAACCAGTCTTAGCCACATTTGATCAAGTCCACTGGTGAGAGAGCAAAGGTGACAGGGATAGGCAAAAGATATTGCTGGAACTCCTGTGGTTATGGTTCTACAAAAATATAGCATATCGATTGCTGCTCAGTGAAATTCATTTGGCGGGCTCTAGACAATTTGAAGGAGTCATCGGAGGTTATACATTTTTCGTTAATGGGTAGGAAGGGTTAGGGTTAGGTTATACATTTTTCGTTAATGGGTAGAGTTAGGGTTAGGGTAGGAAGAAGAAAGTTGTATTTTTGTTGTGGGCTTTGCTATAAAAACCGAGCTTGCCCAAACTCTTCCCTCACTTCCTACAGCTATCTCGGACCTTTAAATTATAACCCTTAAATGAATTCTAGAAAATGATACTCCTATCACTCTTGTCAGTTGTTATGCTCTGACTATGTCAAACACAGATGAGGTCAAAGATAACTTCTATAATGAACTTGGCCCTGTTATTGCAAATGCTAGGCACAAAGAAAAACTGATAGTGTTTGGAGATTTTAATACTCATGTTGGTGTTGATCATGTCACTTGGAATGCTGTAATAGGCTGTTTGCTGTATGAACTCCCAGGATTTTTGTTTTCTTTCTCTTTGCCAAGAGTATGATTTTACCATTACTAATACACTTTTTCAGCAACCAAATCAGCAGATACATCCACAACCCAAGGATTGCCACATGATAGATGAAGTTGTCACAAGGTGACGAGACATAAAGGACTTCTTGTAAACTCAAAGCATTAACTCAATGTGCTCTTTGTCTGACCATGCTCTTCAAAGCAGTGTAACATTCCACTTGAAGTGAATCCAGCTCAAAAAATCTAAATTGCCTGAACGCATGTCTTACCTTTCAGATATATAGAAAAGCGTAATGAACTGTCAAGTAAAATGGACTCTTGAGCCAATCATCTCTTGATCCAATCTCAATTTCTGAGAACATTGAATCTTCGTGGAAATCTCAACGAAATGTGATCCGCAGCATATCATAGGAGGTTCTTGGTTTCCCAAGTCACAAACACCAGGACTGATTTCAACGACAATAACGCAGAGGTAAAAACTATTATTGAGCAGATGTATAGAACGCATAAAGCATGGAGTGGGGACAAACTACAAAGCAACAAAAAATGTAACGTCAAGGTTGAGGCCGCATTAAGACAAATAAAAAATGCTTGGTTCTGCTTACTTCTGATCGTACAACACTTTTAACTGAGAAGAGTGAAATATTGTTGTAATGAAAAGAGCATTTTAAGACAAATGCTAAACTCAACCTCTGCCATTGATAAGGCAGCACTTGCATTAATCCGTCAACGCCCAATTCTACCACAGCTGTTGAACATTCCTTGAAAGAAGTCGTCAACAGCGTCAAGCAATTATCTTCAGGTAAGACCCCTTGGAAAGATGGTTTACCACCGGGAATTTAAAAAGTATGAAGGCCAAAAAACTAGTCAAAAGCTGCATCAGTTTTTTAAAATCATTTGGTTGCATAGACAGGTTCCACAAGATTTTAAGGATGCGGATATAAAACACGTTTATAAGAACAAAGATTATCGGCATTGTTGTGACAATTCTTGTGGAATTTCTCTTCTTTGTATCGCAAGTAAAATCTTAGTACGTCGAATTCTCAATAGAATCATAAGAGATCTAGTGGATGAGATCTATCCTGAGTCACAGTGTAGGTTTAAGTCTGGCCGGGGAACTGTGGATATGATTTGTTAGACAAGTTATCAAAAAAGTATGGGAGAAAAACAGTGACTTGTACATGGCCTTTGTTGACCTTACTAAAGCTTTCGACACAGTGAACAGAGAGTCACTTTGGATGCTACTGAAAAGCTTGGAATACCAGATGTTATTGTATCATTCCATGACAGCATGAAATGTACTGTGAACTCAGATGTATCTGGTTCAGATCCTGTTGATGTATCAAATGGCACAGTTCTATTTGCACTGCATTTTTCGGTGATGCTTTGGCATGCATACATTTCAATGGTGGTGTGAACTTCCAATTTAGTACCAATGGTGGATTGTTAAATCATCAGTGCTTTAAGGCAAAAACATTTCTGAGAACCCAAATGATACATGAAATGTTATTTGCTGATGATATTCCATATATGATATTAAGGAAACTGAAGTAGTTCATCAGCCGCCTCCTCTTCAAAAGTAAGCAAATAGTATGAAACAAAATCCTCCAATTCATTCTTTTCCTAATTATTGTATTACAGTTGATGGGAATAATTTGAAATATGTCAAATGTTTCACATGTTTAGGTTGCATGATCAACTCAAACGGATCCCTTGATGATGGGATTGTAAATCGTATAGTGAAGGCAACATAAACTTTTGGTAAACTTCGAAACCCTTTGCGAAATCACAGAGGTATAAAGCTAGAAACTAAAATCAGAGTGTACAGGGCTGTTGTTCTGACAACTTTCTTGTATGGTGCTGAGGCTTGGACCCCCTATCGCTCACACATCATGCAGTTGTCACTCTTAGTTAAAAAAACAAAGTGCTTGATCAATTTACATGATTTATGGAATATGACATTTCTGTTACATGACGGCTACGTACACAAATTATTTTTCTATAAATTATTATTTCAAAAAAATACTTGAACTTTGGATTTGCTCCAAATTGTTTTCGTTAAATTTAATGTAATCTAATAGTTTATAAAACCCATTATGTCTGTCTCCATTTTTTCAAACTGCATATCCCCCGAGATGGAAGGTCGAAGAGCAATGCTACACGGGTTAAATGATTGTATTTTTTGTGGACCATTTTTAGTCGGTAAAACTAGCTGTTAAGGGATAAAAAAAATGTAATTGGAACTTGATAGGCATTAGTCGACTTAAAGTTTTCTTGCGTGCATGCGCATATATATAATTTATATATATATATATATATATATATATATATATATATATATATATATATATATATATATATATATATATATATCGAAATGAAAAAAATCAAAACACAAACTTTTTTATTCCTACTTTCTGTCGCTGTTGTTTTGATTTTCTTCATTTCGATATTGGAGTCTTAAACTTTTTCTTAACTTTACTCTTTGTTGTCAGGTCATTCATGAGAATGCTATTAGTAATATGTAACCCAGTTCCACCTATCAATGGTCGGATTGTCAGCGATTAAACCGGAATCATCATCAAGCTTGCTTGATCAGGAGGGTGACTAGACACCCAGCAGGACTAAAAACAAAACCTATTTAAGGGCGAATAAGCACCAAGTGCCAACAGTTATCTAGCAAACTCCTCCAGGTATGGGTTTAATACCCTCGCCAACCTGCAGGCCAAGCATGGCGAGTATGGCATGACGTACAAGAATAAGAAATGGTTCTCAGTCCCCAGCAGTTTTCGAGCCACCGTTTCCAGCAGCAAGGGGCACAGTAACAGAAGAGAGGGTGCTAAAAATCTCTGGATTTGAACAGGCTGCCATTGGAAATTGAATATTGGAACATACAACATGAGGTCACCGTCTATTGAACTTAGAGTCACTGAATTAGAGAGTGAACTACAGAAGATTAAATTTGATATTATAGGAGTGTATGAAACCAGATGCAAGGGTGAAGGATGTTTCATCCTTAACAACAGCGGACACCACCTATACTATAAGGATGGGAACATCTACAATGGAGTCGGCTTTATGGCCAACAAGAATATTGCAGGAAATATCACAAACTTCAATGGTGTTTCAGGCAAAGTGGCACAGCTCACCATCAGGATCCCCAAGAGATACCTCATTAAAGTCATCCAGGTTTACCTTCCAACAACAGGCCATACTGATGAAGAGGTGGAGATGGTCTATGAAGATGTCGATAAACTTCTTTTTACCAGCAAAGCCAGTTACACCATCCATATGGGAGATTTCAATGCCAAGGTTGGAATAGGAAATACATTTGAATCCAGTACTGGTCCATACGGTTATGGTACAAGGAACAGCAGAGGTGATACCCTTGTTAACTTTGCAGAACACCACCAGTTAAAGATCATAAACATGTTCTTCAAGAAAAAACAAACAAACAGACACTGGACTTGGATATCAACTAATAAAGAATGAAATTGACTTCTTACAAAAAAGACCACACACTGTGACTGATGTTTCTGCCATAAACAGGTTGAACACAGGGAGTGACCACAAAATGATCAGAATGTCTCTTACCATAGACACCAAGCTAGAGAGGACAAAGCTTATCAAGCAACACAAGAAACCAAACACCCAGGGTTTAGCAGACAGGTTATCACAGTTCCAGCTACTAATATCCAACAGATTTGAAGGCTAGCAACATCAGAATATCCAAACAATGACCACAACAAAGTGATATCAAAGATCAGTTGCGCCACTCTCGAAACCGCTGATCAATACAAATCATTATAAACGACAGAACCAGACAAATTGTCTACAATTACAAAACAACTGAGAGAGAAACAACAATAGATGAAAAGAGGTGGTACGAATGTACATTGAATACATTGAGATATGCAAGACACTGAGATACAGAATGGCAAAAAAATCTCAAACTTCAATGAACAATAAATACTACAAGCCCTTGAAGTAAACAAAGGCATTAAGTTCATCAAAAAATGCAGCGTCTCAGCAGAAACAACATCTCAAAGAAGAAGATGGCACTCTCATCCATGACGTAGACAGAATTATTTCAAGGTGCGAAGAGTTCTATGCTAACCTCTATGCCACCAGACAACCAGAACACTTCATCCCTTCTATGCACTGACCAAATCTGAGGAACATCCTCCACCCATCCTCCTATCGGAAGTGAGAGCAGCTATTAAGCCACTGAAGTCATGCAAGGCTGCAGGAGAGGATGGTATTACTACAGAAGTGAACTCATTGCTGAGATGTTTACAAAACTGTTTAATAAGTGCCTCTCCAGTGGAAAAGTTCCAGATAAATGGAGGAATGCATCAGTAGTCATCATTCATAAGAAAGGAGACATTGCAGATATTAAGAACTATCGGCCAATCAGCCTTCATACAAGATATTCTCACAAGGCTGGCTACGACATATGCTAGGGACACTTGACAGTCATCAACCGCAAGAACAAGCAGGTTTCAAAGCGGGTTACTCCACCATCGACCATCGGCTGTCAGTCAACTGCAAGAGCCAATGAATATAATATGATCCCACTGTGCTTTGCCTTTGTAGATTAAAAAAGGTGTTCGACTCTATAGAGTTTGATCCAGTGTTTACTGCCCTTGAGAATCAAGGAGTTTACTCTACATACATCACCTTGCTGAAAGACCTGTACAACTTCTACTTTAAAGCTCCATCGTGACAGCAACAAGATCAAGTTAGAGAGGAGAGCAAGACAAGGTGACAACATCTCACCAAAACTCTTCACAGCCTGTCTCCAGGATGCGATAATCAGTTGGGTTAAGTGGGAAGGTAGGGAAGTAAACATCGGTGGCGAACACCTGTCACGTCTCATCTTCGCTGATGATATAGTACTGATGGCACACTCTCCTCAAGAACTAAATGACATTCTAAACGACATCCACTTTAAGAGCAAACCAGTTGGCCTTAACATGCATCTTTGGAAGATCAAGGTAATGTTAAACCCGCACGCTGCCAAGTCGCCAATAACTGTTGACGGAAAAAACATTGAGGAAGTTGAAAAGCTACATCTACTTGGGAAAGAAAATGACAAAAGATGGAGATCTCCTCCCTAAGATAAAGAGAAGGATAGCATTGGGATGGGCAGTTTTTGGGACAGTGGGACATGAGAAGCTGAAAAGCAAATATGTTCATCAAAGAGAAGATCTTTAATGAATATGTACTACATATCATGATCTATGGTAGTGAAACATGGGCCCTGACAACTCGCCAAAATGAAATCTCTCTCCTTTTCTATCCCCCCTCTCTCTATCTCTCACTCGCTTTCTTTCCCTCTATCTCTCACTCTATTTCTCTCTTTCTCTCTCTCTCTATAGCTACATCTGTGTATAATAGTGTCCATAGTGTCGCGCTTGTTTGCTCTTATCAAAAACTTCCAATTTCGTGGGTACATTGGTTTATCTATGCTGAAACTGTAAAGTGTAGTAAACAGTAAAATAAGTAAATGAAGCATTATATTCATATAAATAAAAAAAACAATTGGCTATAACGATTGTAGCACAGAGAGATAGCAGCCATATTTGTAAAGGTTTAGCATGTTCGTTTATTTAATAAGAATGAGTAATCCCAAATAAGCGATTAGTCAGAGAGTAGCCAATGAGAATAGCCGGAACTTGTAAAGAGAGGAATTATTATTTTTTAAATGTTGAAAGGAATAGTAATGGTTTGCCTATAAGTTCATGAGCCAGTTACGAAGAGAGATAGGGTAGTATATGTAGAATGTGTATATTTATACCCGATGTAGACTGGTGGCGGTGAGAGGACTTTAGAATTACAGGGAAAAATAGTAACTACTTCCTCTAAAGACAAACGATTTTGATGATGATGCTCCTAGGATAAAACATAGGCTTGTATCATAACGATTGAATATGTCTAAAATGTCGTTCTAAAGTTAAGATAGTGTAGACATAATACATTGGTATGTGGCATCTGCTGTTGCGAACCTAAGGTACTTTAGTGCAGAGAGGAATTTTTGCAATCAAATCATTATATGGACAATGGAGATAATATTGGACCCAAAATATAGTAACGCGGTTTATGTTTACTATAACATTTTTATGCAAATATTACCCAAGTATAAATTATGTAGAATATCTGCATGAAAATAATTACACGTAATAGTTAACTAAAGATCATCATCTCATAAGAAAACGGAAAAAAACTAATAGGAAATTAATTAAAATGAATAATTAAAAGAATATGCAAATTAGCAAGATCTTTTGCAAGTTAATGCAATTCCATGACCAATATATGTATTTTCTTTTTAAATGAATAGAAAAAAATGGTTTTTAATATTAATATCAATACACACAAAAAAATAAATTATATAAATTCATAGGAGTATATACTATAAATTTGTTTTTTGTGTATTGATATTCATATTAAAAACCCTTTTTTCTATTTATTTAAAAAGAAAATACAACTTTCTTATATATGGGTCGTGGAATTGTGTTTATTGGCAAAAAATTTAGCTAAATAGCATAATTATTTAAACATTTAATTTAATTAATTCCCTATTAGTTTTCTAATGGGATAACCATCTTTAGTAAACTATTACGTGTAATTATATTAATGCAGATATTCTATATGATTTATACTTGCGTAATATTTGCGTAAAAATTTTATAGTAATCACAATCTCTTTCCAGTTCCATATATATTTATGTATATGTATATATTTTTGTTTTAAAAAATTCTACCAAACTCGTCCAAGAGATTTTGGTCTACAGCCATGAGACTTTATATATAAAGTATTTCAACATATGCGAAACTTTATATTTGGGTTTTAGCCCGGAAAAATCTGTACAAAAGTGTGAAAATTAACAACAACAAAAAAAAATGAAATTTGCCATGTGAAAGTCGAACGCCGGCATTACGATTATGTAAGCATAAAGTAGTATCTATTGGTCCATGTTTTAATTTTTAGCCTTGCAGCAAACACGTCTTCATAGCTTAGTCATTAACGGCAGAGAAAAAAATAAGTCGTAAGCTAAACATTTGGGTTTCAATTCTCGATGGTGGTACACGTGTCATTTTTTTTAAAAAACTTTTTAAATCATTACTATATATTGGAGTTCAATCTTATATAATAATAAATACGAAATCTGCATTAATCAAGATATCATATTTAAGCGCATTTTACGATTGGGCAATGCTGGGTGCCATGCTTGTATACATATACGTCAAGGTTAGTTAATTTTTATCTTTCTCTTATCCAACTGACGATAGCTCGAAGATAACGATTCAGGCTGGGGCCCTATGAGTTTAAGTTTTGGTTTCGATTTTTATTGATGGCACCCAAGTCATTTTTCTTTTGAAATTATATTGGGTATAATATAACATGTAATAATCGATAGAAAAATTAGCTTCATTATAAATATATATTATTAGCTGTACCCTGCCACACGTTGCTGTGGCTCAAATTGGCGCAATGGAAACAGTTCCAAAATGAGAAAAAGTATGTTTCTTATAGGTTTAATTTTCCATTTCGTATGGATACACAGTTTTTGTTGTTCCATTTTCTTAGCTCATGCAGAGATTTTCTGGTTTGGTGACTCTTGAATACGTAGCATAAATTGTCCATGTGAAAAAATAGTCATTGTGCAACTGTAAGCCACACAATTGTAAAGATTGTTCCCTGTGCTTTGTTGATGGTTATCGCAAACGACAATAAAATTGGAAAGTGCAATTTCCTAAAGTGTAATGGTGTATCCGATAGAATCATAGGAATGCGTGGGATGAAGATATATTCATCTGTGAAAGGTCCAGTTAAGATTGTTGTTTCTATGATATTGTTTGTTAATTTTTTTTACTGCAAGCTATGTGCCATTGCAAAGTTTGGATTGGTTTATATTTTACAACATGATAATTAGTATGCCAATTTTCAGTTGCAATACATGTGGTGGCATCCCTGGCAAATATAGCTGTTGGATAATTAACCACTTTATCTGCTTTCACAACAGTGTCGATGGATTTGTATTTGACAACCTCATTTGGAATTTTACATTTAATTATAACGTTAAGTTCATGGAGATCTTTGTATTGACCTGAAAGAATAGCTCATTCACTCAGTCAAGTGGAATTCGTATAATTAATTTGAATATCTGGAAAAACCTTTTTAACCAACTCTTCTTTTGATGTAATAAAATTACAGAAGTAAAGAGTCAAAGAATTTCTTCATTTTCTCGGATCAGTTGGTACTTTTCCGTATCCAATTTCCCACAAGTGATGCAAAAATTTCTGTGCGGATCGAACAGTCTGCAACTGGATATGCATATGTTGAGTTAACTTTAATGTCTTCACATGGCACGAAAAAGTAGAGTATTTGAGGCAAACATTTATTTCATCTGCTGGTGTTGAGTGAGGAATTACAGGTAACATTTGTCTGAAATTTCCGGCAAGCAATATTACTGCATTTCCAAATGGTCTGACATTGCCACGCAAATCTTGCAAGGATCGACCAAGAGCCTCAAGTGATTTTTTGCGTACCATTGTGCATTCATCCTAAACAATAAGTTTGCATGTTTGCAATATTTTTCCCCATATTGGATGTTTTGGAGATGTCGAACATGAGATTTTTGAAAAATTGAATGTTTTAAAGTAGAATAAATAATTCTTCTACTTGGCAGCAAGGTCGCAGGTATTCCTCATGCAGCAAGGGCTAAGGCTATGTCATTTTGTTACCAAATGGCTGCCAAAATCAATTTAATTAGAAAGGTTTTACCAGTTACTTCTGGTGCTGTTCAAGGTAGCAGTAATTTCCAAATAACTTCTATTCTCACAGTCAGTAAATTAGGTGACTAAAATAGGATTTATCCATGTTTTTGACAATGCTGTGAAAAGAAACTAAACAATTAAAACGTAATGTTTCATGATTGAAAAGCCTTAACATAAAATTGGTAAGTACATAAATGAATTTAAATTTTTAAAATATGGGATTATTCTATTTATTTTTTTTGTGTGCTAATGCAGAGAGTGATCCGCGCTATTTTTTTTTAAATCGTATTTCCACGTTTAATTAAAGTTTTATGATATGTTTTTATTCAATTGTAAGGTTAAAGTATAGAATAGGTACAAAACACCCTCCCTTCCTCATGTTAAGAATGGCTTTTTAAATAATAACGTTATTATTTCAGCACGGATCACTCTCTGTATGAGTAAGTTTTGTTTTTTTTACTTACCTTGTAGTAGTTGAAACGGAAGTTACCAGAAATAAAACCGGAAAAGTCTCGCAGAAACGACTTCGAAAAATATTTATATTTTATTTAATATTTTAATAATTTGCGAGGTAAATTTATTTTAATGACATAAAAACATGCCTCGACTCTAAAGATAGGTTGTCTGAAAATTTCAAATAAATTGGTAACGTAGAAATATAGTTTTATTCACTTGTAACAAACCAAATTTACATTTTTATATATATAGACTAGCTGTACCCTGCCACGCGTTGCAGTGGCTCAATTTGGTGTAATGGAAAAATTTAATAAAAAGACAAAATGCATGTTTCTTATATTAGTACAGCAATCCACTGCAAAAAGTGAAAAAGAAGGCGAAAATGAAAAAAAAATTGTACTCTTGCAGAATTTGATCCGGATCCTCGGGAGTTTCTGTCAATCATTCATGGTTTGGACTTGACCAACAATCAGTGGATGAAGCCGAACGTAGCAAAAATGTTGAAACGCTAAATGTTTTTTTTTGTTGTTGTTTTATAATAATGTGAGTTAGTAATTAATATTTGGTTGATGGTGGGGAGAGGGGGAGTTACTATACACAGATTCGAAAAAGTTGTCCAAAAACAAATAAATGAAAGCAAAGGTAAGTTACGTTTCTACCTAATTGGATAATAGTTTAGTGTTTTTATGTAATGTAAAATGTTTAATCGGCTCAAAACAGAAATGGTCGCAGACTCTGTTGAATACGTTAAGTTTGGGAAAGTAAGTTGAAAACTAAAAACTATACAAAACAGTGTCTGAAACTCACCGAATATATGTTACCATGACATAGGCTGGCATAATCGGTGGGTTTCTGACAGTATTTTGTATAGTTTTTTAGTTTTAACTCACTTTCTCTAACTTAAAGTAATCAACAGTGTCCACCACCATTTGTAGCTTTCAAATACACCGATAAGCACTGTTTTTCGAGCCGACTAAACGTTACATTAAATGAAAAAGGTTTGTATTACTAAACACAGATACAAAGAAGTTGTCAAAAAATAAATATATATAAATAAATGTTATCAAAGGCAAGAAAAGTAAATGTTCTACCTAACTGGATAAGATTTTAGAGTTTTTATGTAATGTATAATCGGTTAAAAAACATTCAATGTTTATCGGTATATCTGAAAAATACAAATGGCGGCAGACTGTATCGAACACATTAAGTTTGGGGAAATTTTGGGAAAATGAGTTTAAACTAAAAAACTATACAAAATACTGTTAGGAACTCACTCAATATATGTTACCATCACGTAGGCTGGCATATAATCGGTGGTTTTAAACTTTTGCTCGATACAGGTGACGACTTTTAAAAGTCCCTTTTAGTGATTACCTGGTTTGAGGATATTTGTACAACTAAACGACAAATCTGCTCAAAAAAATCCGGTATTATTTTACTTTAAGGCCCGTTTCACGTTCATATATAACAAAATATTTTATTATAGATTTCGGTGTGCTAAGAACGAATCTGCAAACCGTTTCCATAGCAAAAAGAAAGTTTTCATGATATTCATGAAATTACTTTTTAGAAAAGTGTGTGATCACTTTTCAATGTAAATTTAACTTAGAATGAGCATCCACTTTCTGGCCACCTGAGAGAGGGGCATTTTTCTGTGTTTCTTGGCTAAAAAGTTTTTTGTTTGATTTCTTTTGCATGGTCATAACCCCTGAACTCTGGGACTATTTTTCATTTCACAGCTGTAGCCTTCGTTTACACTATGCGTGAGCATAAACGAAAGCTGTTTAGCCAATAAACATGGGAAAAAATCCCCCTTCTCTCAGGTGGCTAGAAAGTGGGTGCTCATTTTAAGTTAAATTTACATCGAAAAGTGATCGCAACTTTTTCGAAAAAGTAATTTCTTCATATCATAAAAACTATTTTTTTGCGACGGAAACGGTTTGCAGATTCGTTTTTAGCATACCAAAATCTACAAAAAATTTTTTGTTATTTACGAACGTAAAAACGTGGAAAAATATATCAAAAATCCGGGGGAAAATAGTTTTCAATAAAAACAGCAAATGAATTCGATAGAAAAAAATGGATGCTATTTTTTTTTCTTTTTTCTGTGTGTTTCTTGGCTAAAAAGTTTTTTTGTTTGATTTCTTTTGCATGGTATTAACCCCTGAACTCTGGGATTATTTTCCATTTCACAGACGTAGCCTTTGTTTATGCTATGCGTGAGCATAAACGAAAACTGTTAAATATGCATTCACGTACCAAACTGCCTTGTCAAAAAACCTTTAAGCCAATAAACACGAAAATAAATGCCCCTTCTTCAGGTGGCCAGAAAGTGGGAGCTCATTTTAAGTTAAATTTACATGGAAAAGTGATCACCCACTTTTCGAAAAAAAAATTTCTTCATATCATGAAAAATATTTTGGTACTCCTTGGGCGTTGAGTTCCATGGCGACCCGCAGAATTATTTAATGGTCGTTCTCTTAGTACCCCCCCTAGTCAAGGCTAACGCATGCGCACGTAACATTTTTTATTTATTTACTTACGTGGTGGAGTTTCTATACTGATAGGTTTTTTGGTATTTTTTTAGATTAGGTCCACCTCCACAATTTTCCTTTCAATGACGACATTTATAGGTTTCCGAGTATGCTGAACACGCAAATCGCATTGAAATTTTGCGGAAAGAAATAGTTGTATTATGCATTGTATTCTTCGGCGGCCATCTTTTTACGTGCACACGTGCCATAAACAAATACACGCATGTAAAAAAGATGGCCGCCAAAGATTACAATGCATAATACAACTTTTTATATCTTGATAACTACTTATTTCTGCAAAATTTCAATGCGATTTTCCTATTCAGCATAGTCGAAAACCATTTCAAGTTGTCATTTAAAAGAAAATTGAGGAGGTGGACCTAATCTAAAAATTTACCAATAATTTTTCATCCCGTATGCCTCCCGATACATTGCTTTGTCAACATGCGACTATTTTATATCTCCCGAAGACACTTCCGTTTTTAGAAAAAAAAAAAAAATGAGTGACCGATTTACAGTGAGTACCCCTTTCAAATGTTGAAATGATTTTTTTTTTTTCAATTTTTTTTCATAATCTGGTTAGTGTTCAATCAATAATAATCCAGTGAAAAAATTTCAAACAACTGGTAAATTTTTAGATTAGGTCCACCTCCTCAATTTTCTTTTAAATGACAACTTGAAATGGTTTTCGTAGGCTTATGTATATCAATATATTTTTAGTCATCGACATACAGTCCGGTTTCGTTGTATCACAACTCATCAGTGCCACTAGACTAGCACCTATGCCAAGCCGAGGATCGGACCTAGAACCGTCGTGATGACAGTCGGCTGTTCTACCCCTTGACTATGGAAGCGGTGCCCGCAACTAATCTGTCCAAATGCCTATTTAAATAAACATTCGTCCGCCACTTGTAAAGTGCTCAAATGCTTGTTTGTAAACAAACCGCGAGCTGAGCATTTTTCAGCCAAATTAAGTAGCGAGTGAGATTATTTACGACAGTGCTCAACCCAATATATATATATACACACCGTATATATATATATGTGCTCAACCCAATATATATATATATTTATATATATACACAACATATATATATATACACACACACACATATATATACATAAGACTCTGTAACATCATCTGTGTATAGATACTCCCTCAGGCATTTGTCTATTAAAATGGTCATTTGTCTATTAAAATGATCCTGTGGGGATGGAGTTCATTTTTAGGCTCATGGACTTTAAGTGTGTGAGGGAGTGGAACTCATCTGACAAGACGTTGCAATCATCATAATATATGTGTGTATATATATACATGTGTGTATATATGTGTATATGTATATATATATGTATATATATATGTATATGTATATACATGTATATATGTATATGTATATATATGTATATATATATGTATATATATACATATATGTATGTATATATATATGTATGTATATATATGTATATATATATGTATGTATATATATGTATATATATATGTATATATATATGTATGTATATATATGTATGTATATATATGTATGTATATATATGCATATATATGTATATATATATATATATGTATGTATATATATGTATATATATGTATATTGTCATGTAGCAGTCTCAGTACCCGAATGTACCTCTCTGGGCATCCAAACCTTGCAAGAACCAGCCAAAGGGCTTGACGGTTCACAGAGTCAAAGGCTTTAGTAAGGTCTATAAAAGCAATGTATAATGGTAAATTTTGCTCCCTGCACTTTTCTTGGAGTTGACGAGCAGTGAAGATCATGTCCATCGTGCCTCTATTTGGTCGAAAGCCACTTTGGGACTCGGGAAGGATGGTTTCTGCAAGGGGTGTAAGCCTGTTGGCCAAAACCCGAGCTAGGGCTTTCCCTGTGGTAGAGAGGAGAGAAAATGCCCCGGTAGTTCCCACAGTTTGCCTTGTCTCCCTTCTTAAAGATGGAGACAACTAGGGAATCCCTAAGTTGTGCAGGGATTTTCTCTTGTTCTCATATTTTGAGCAGCAGGGCATGGATGTGTCTGAGAAGATCAGGCCCGCCTTTCTTCAGGATTTCTGCTGGGATGCCGTCAGAACCAGCCGCCTTATTGTTTTTCATCTTCCTAATTGCATCCCGCACCTCTTCCAGACTGGGTGGTTCTCCCATGCTCTCAATTATGGGCTGTTGGGGGAGTTTTTCAAGGGCCTCCATCTCTGGAGTGGTGTCCCTGTTCAGAAGATCCTCGTAATGCTCTTTCCATCTATTTGTTATTTCTCCCTTTCCTTTCAGCAGCGTGAGCCCATCCTTAGACCGAAGGGGGGTCAGAGAACGGTAGCTGGGGCCGTATACCACTTTTGTGGCTTCAAAGAATCGTCTGGTGTCCCCAGAGTCAGCAAACTGCTGGATCTCCTGAGCCTTCTTCATCCACCAGAGGTTCTTCAGCTTCCTGACTGTCGATTGGACAGCCGCTTTAGCCTTGGCATGGGCAGCTCTTTTAACCTTGAAATTGATGTTATTCTGCCAGGTGATAAAAGTTTGCCTCTTGGTGTCTATAAGCTGTTGGATTTCCGTATCGTTTTCATCGTACCAATCCTGATGTTTCCGCTTTTTCTGCCCTAGGATGCTTATACTGGAGTCCATGATGGCAGAGGACAGCTTGTCCCAGTGCTCTTCAGCGTCATGCGGATACTGCTTGGGCAGGTCCGCGCTAAGAGCCGCCTGGAGGTGTTGTTGGTAGGTGATATCGCCCAGCTGCTCGATGTTGAGCTTTGGTCGGCTCTGTCTTTTTTGCATCCTTTGCTTCCGCATTAAATGGATAGACATGATGGAGCGAATAAGACGGTGGTCGGTCCAACAATTGTCTGTACTGGTCATTGCCCTGGTGTTCAGCACATCACAGCGGTCTTTGGCACGGACAATGACATAGTCAATGAGGTGCCTGATTTTACTTCAAGGGTGCATCCATGATGTTTTGAATGCGACAATATGACAATATGTCAGCTACAATATGACAATATGTCAGTAGTAGTGGAGATGAAACAGAGCCCTTCAGGGTTGACACGGGAGTGAAACAGGGATGTGTCATTGCCCCAACCCTGTTCTCCATCTTCATTACTGCTATCCTCCATCTCACGGACAAACATTTTCCCCATGGAGTTCGGATTATGTACAGAACTGACGGGCGACTTTTTAACATCAACAGATTTAGGGCCAAAGGTCGAACGAACACCATATCCATTATGGAGCTACAGTATGCAGACGATAACGCCCTTGTAGCCCTCTTAGAAGAGGACCTACAGTGTACACTGGTTGCTTCACGAGGGCGTACAAACAGCTAGGACTAACAATTAATATAAAAAAAACCCAAATCCTCCATCAATCACCACCAAACAGTACTCCAGTCTCACCCCCAAACATCTCCATCGACAACGCTAGACTGGAAAATGTGGACCACTTCCCATACCTAGGCAGCATCCTATCATCAAAAGCCAACATAGATGATGAAATACAACACCGTCTCAGCTGTGCCAGTGGGGCTTTCTCAAGGCTAAGGAAGAGAGTATTTGAGAACCGTGACCTCCTGGCAAAGACCAAAATCATGGTATATAAAGCTGTCTTGCTGCCCACTCTTCTCTACGGATCGGAGACCTGGACCACATACAGGAGGCACGTAAAAACCCTGGAGACGTACCACCAAAGATGCCTCCGAAAAATCCTCAGAATTAGTTGGAAGGACCGATGCACCAACACCAGCATCCTGAGTAAGGCTGACATTCCCACTATCACCACTACTGTGTCTCAACGCCAGCTCAGATGGACTGGTCATGTTGTCCGAATGCCGGATCTCCGCCTCCCAAAACAGATTTTCTACTCTCAGCTTGTTGAGGGAAAGTGTGTCCAGGGTGGCCAAAAGATGAGGTATAAGGAC
>NC_136506.1:58592151-58644651 GCF_053919585.1 Euprymna scolopes | reverse complement strand
AAAAAAACCTAGAATGCACCTCAAAAAACGTGATCTATGTAATAAAATGTCCAGCATGCGATAAATCCTACATAGGCGCTACAAAAAACCTTAGTAATAGAGTAGCCCTACACCGATCCAACATCAAAATCGCGGAAAATAGACACATACATGTATCACAACATATACACGCATGCAGTGGAGGCAGATTCGAGATAATGCCCATCTTCCAAACTGACAACTACTTCTACTTGCTAACACAAGAAAAAAATTTCATAGCAAAGTTTAACCCCGCCTTAAACATCTCTCCATAATTATACACATAAATAGGCAAAACACAAAATACACTTACACGCATGCATGCTTGGGTAGGTGTGCACCCTCACACACGAAACAACAAAAAAAGCACAATAAGGCACACACACACTTTCGCGGGTGCGCGCGCCCATACCCAGTACAGTACCATTTCTCTTAACTAAACAAACAACTAGAAATTATACGTATGTATGTGTATGTGCGCGCGTGTGTGCGTGTGTATATATGTGTGTGTGCGTGGGTGCGCACATATGGTTGTGTATGCGTGTGTGTGTATATATCATCTGTTATCTATGCTACATCTTGTTTGTATGTATACGTGCACTTATGTTTGGGTGACCGAATCCATGTATGCATATGTGCTTGGATTAGAAAGGAAACTTCAACCAATATATACATAAGGTGGGATGTATGAATATGTATGTGTATGTGTGATTGTGAGTGCATGTGCCCATATATATATATATGGGTGGATGAGTGTATACACATCCGTATGTATGTGTGTGTATATATATATATACATATGTATGCACATGTATGAGTGGGTAAATGTGTTCGTGTGGATATGGATATACGCGTATGTGTGAGCCCCTGCATATGTCTGTGTGTGTGTATGTGTATATGCCTACATAGTATGTGGATGTTTGTGAGTGTATGTGCACATACATATATGTGTGTACATATATGTGTGTATGTGCGTGTATGTGTGTGTATATATATCTTCTACCTATTCTCCATCTTACTTGTGCGTGTGTGGGTGCGTGTATGTATGTCTGAATGATTAAGCGCATATATACATACGTGTTTTGGTTGGGGGGGGGAAAAAAAAGAAAAGTATATATATATATATATATATATATATATATATATATAAAATAAAAAAATAAAAATAATTGTTAGCGGTGGATGTATGCGAGTACGTGTGTGAGTGTGTAGGTTGGTATGTATATATGTATATATGTATGCTTCTACATATATTTCTATGTATGTACGTGTGTGTATGTGTGTGTGCCTGCGTACGTGTGCGTGTGCATGTGTACATGTACATGAATGTATATGTATGCGTGTGTGATTGTGTGTGAGTGTATGCTATACATGGGGAAAGAAAGTCTTTAAAAAGAACCCTAAAAAACCCATAAAAACCTTCACCATATGGACTAAAAAACACTCTTTGAAAATAACCGGACACTGTGAACACTTACAGTTGGAGTCAGAATGTCTGAACACACGCATCACTCTGAAAAACATATTTAATATCAGCGGAGGTAACTCTACAAACTCCTATTTTAAAGAAAAACTTTTTACGAAAACATCTGAAGAGAGCACACCCTAAGCTCGAAACGCGTTATAAAAATATTTTAAAATAAAAATATGATGAAAACCTTTAAAAAAAACCCACAATTGTTGATAGCTACACTCTTTTAAATATATATATGTATATATATATATGTGTATGCATATATATATGTATATATATATGTATATATATATGTATATGTATATGTATATATATGTATATATATGTATGTATATATATATGTGTATATTTGTGTGTGTATATGTGTATTGGGGTTTAAATCCATACCTTTATTTTATTTTTTTCCAGATACATCTGGCTTACTTTTAATGCTAGGTTTATTTACGGTGTCTTTCACATTTAATAAAAACCCTTCACAACATTTGCTGACGAGGAAACCTTGTTTATTAAAAAACTATATGTAATAATTATTGTCCGTAACTTGATGTCTAACACAATAAAAACACTGTTTTCCGAAACGATCGTACAAATAATTGATTTTGTTGTTGTTCCTTCTTATGAAACGGATTTTTAATTTAATTATAATTTGATTTTTAAATTATCAATCACATTACTAAATATTAAATTAGCTCTAGGATATTTACCTATCGAGCTTATTATATATCTAAATTACAACGAGCACTTTTTCTTTCCTGTATTTTAATTAAACTAGTAATTTCACTATTACATTAAAATACACTCTGCTCTTTAGACTATTGTTCTAATCTCCTTTAAATATATATATGTATATGTATATATGTATCTTTATATATATATGTATATATGTATATATATGTATATGTATATATACATATATATATAAAGATACATATATACATATATATATATATTTATTCATGTATATATATATGTATTTATGTATATATATATATGTATATATGTATGTATTTATGTATATGTATATATATATATATATATATATATATATATATATATATATATATATATATATATATATATATATGTGTGTGTGTGTAGCCATAGGTGTATCAGAATTTTTGTAAGAATGTTTGACTCCCCTAACACGAAACTGCGAATAAAATATAAAAAACTCGTAATTTCTCCTTTAAAAGTGGGTTCTTTATTTTCTTTATGGATTATACTTCCAAAATAAACTATTAAAGGTGTGTTAAAAGTAATAGAAATATTTTTTTAATTTTTTAAAAAACAGTAATGAATTTTACGAACTCAATATATTTCAATTTTTAAACTTTAGAAATCTATCAAAATTATTCTATTGAGTCTATTTTTACGATGTTTTCAGCGTCAATGTGAAATTTTATGCTCTTTCTAATAAACCGAATATAATATTTTAGCAAACGTTTTTTTTTAATTTACGCCCCCCCCATTTACTACTGTCTATTAAAAAGTAAATAATTAATTTACTCACCAAACTTTTATATATCACAAATTGAAGAAAAAAGGTCAATAAATAATATATTTAAATTTAAAACAAAAAAGTAGTGTTTTTTTTAGAAATTTACCTGTAAAGTTCGAGGTTTAAAACCTTTTTTTTAAACCACGTTGTTTGTTTTTTCTTTTTTTTTATGAAACCTTGGTCCTTGCTCCTTTAATTGAAAAAAAAATTAGAGCTTGAATTACATTTTTCGAGTAGTTATAAGCTTGGAAAGACAGGGGGTCGAATAATTCACACCTCCCTCCTTTGAAATGTCTATTAAAAAGTACATAACTAATTTACTCATCAAAGTGTTATATATCACAAATTGAAGAGAAAAGGTCAATAAATAATATATTCAAATTTAAAACAAAAAAAGTAGCGCTTTTTAGAATTTTACCTGTAAAGTCCGAAGTTTAAAACCTTTTGTAAAAAAAAAAAAACACGTTCTTTGTATTTTTTTAATGAAACCTTGGTCCTTACTCCTTTATTTGAAAAAAAAAATTAGGGCTTGAATTACATTTTTCGAGGAAAGACGGGGTAGAATTATTCACTATTTTTCGCGAAATAGTCATCAATAATTGTAGGTTTTTCAGACTTTTATAATTTTGTAATATTTTAAAATATTTTTGTTTTAAGATATTAAACAATGATGAAAGTCTGAAAAATCTACAATTGTTGATGGCCACACTCCTTTAAATATACATTTTTTCATTCGTTGAAAGTACACAACCATCACTTATATATATATATATATATATATATAAGTGTATGTGCATAAGAGGGAAAGAAGTATTTCTTTTTTGTCTGTCTAACTTTACTGCTTCTTTGTTTTAAAAAGAGAAATAAAAAAATGAGAAAATCTAAACACAAAAGCAGAAACATTCAATGGGAAATAAATTCCATAAATAAAAAGAAATAATAAGTTCTTGTGTAGTAGGGTGAGGAAGAGTGGAAAGAAATAGACGTGATCTGGAAGGGAGGGAGTGTAGTTATTGAACCCGCACCCACTCGCAACCACAAAGTTGAATAGTGAAAGGTGACCTAATTCCACTACTAAATGGCGAAAGCCATAAAAAGTGAGATTTCTGACAAGAAACGTTTGTGTAAATTCTGGACAATGGCGAATCTGTCTCGTGTGCTCCGTTTTGTTGTTCAGACAAAGCTAGCACACTCGCACATCAGCACACTGTTATTGCAACCAGAACACACACACACACACACACACACACACACACACACACACACACACACACACACACACACACACACACACACACACACACACACACACACACACACATTGTGAAGGTATTCATTTCAAAATACTTATTTCTATTCTACTCCTGCCTATTCATATATAAAATTACTTTCACACACACACACACACACACACACACACACTAAATTATCTGCTTATAGAATAAATCGATTAACACGATATTATATGTAAATTTGAATTCATTTATTTATCTATGTATGTATATGATTTATCTTGCTGTTTTTAGTTGACAACGCGTTTTAAATGGTTAAGTCCGAATCCCTTATATATCATATTAAATTTCAAGTCTGTAGATCAAAAATTGATAGAGTAGTTTGTTAGGGAATGTTCTATACATAGACAGACAACGTCACTTATATATATATATATATATATATATATATATATATATATATATATATATATACTAGCAGGCCGTCCGGCGTTGCCCAGTTGTAAAATATGCTTAAATATGTGTTGTGATGTAAATGTTGAGACTGCAGTTAGCGTGTTCGTATTAGATATAATTCTGTACATGTGTAAAAAGTGTCGAAGGTCTTCATCCCTAACCCTAACCCTAACCCTAACCCTAACCCGACGGTCTACCTGAAGCCTTCTTCAGTGCTCTTTTGAGGTTATCCATGACTTGTGCTGCCTGCCCATTCAAATAAGGGTGATATTGGGGAGTGGTAATGTATTTAATCTGGAACGTATCGCAAAATCTTTTGAACTCTGCAGATGTAAACTGGGTTCCATTATCGCTCACAATGCAGTCTACTACACCGAAACGTGCAAACAGTTTATGTAAAAAATGAATTGTTGTCCCTGTTGTGGGTTTTATGCACCTTAATGCCTCGAGAGGACCTGCAAAGTCGAGGTGGTTTTTTGACCATGGCTGATCAGTTTTCGGACACGGTTTAAATGTAATGCATGGTGCTTTTGCAGTTAGGGCAAAATCTCCATTATATGTTCATGTTAGACCAGTGGACCTAGCTTCTCATTAAGCTTTCATTCGGTTTTTCCCAGAGTGTTCCATTTGAAAATCATGTGGAAATATTTTTTAGGGATTATATAGAATTAGCATTCTTTTGTTATATAGTAGAATCCTTCTGTTGTCTTTTATATTGATCTTGCAGTTGATGCCTCAGATAAATTTGCTTTTTCTGCTTCTCTTTTAATTTCAGGTTGGGATATTGAAAACTCTCTAATTGTGTTGCCTATCATTATTTTTATTCCACAATTGGTACGAAGTGCAGCAATTATGGAATTCTCAAAAGGTTCCCTTTCTTTCGTATCAGTCTTGATAGCCTTTTAGTATGTTTCGATGACATGTACTCCAATTTAAAGTTATAATTTAGTAGAATTGTCCCCCATCTCAGTAGTCTATTGGCAGTATATGTCGGCAAGTCTTTTTTGATCTGAAAATCGTAAGTAACAACTTATGATCGATTTGTAACGTGAAAGTTTTGTTATGTAATTACCTATGGAATTTTGTTATTGCAAATATGATACTTTGAGCTTCTTTTTCAATTTGTGAGTACTGTCTCTCTCTCGTCTGGCAGTAGTGTTCTGAATGCATGGGTGATCGGTTTGTTGTTTCCGTCAGGCATTAAATGCAGTATATAAACCACAATACCATATGAGCTTGCATCGCTCGCGACTATTATTTTCAGCTTTGAGTCATAATATATAAGAAACAGATCCGATGTTAGAATATTCTTGATTTCTTCAAACGCCACTTGACACTCAGGCGTCCATGCATGTTCTTTATGAAAACCTGATAGAAGTTTGCCAGTCCCAAAAAGCTTCAGAGAGCTTGTACATTATCGGGAGCAGACATGTTCTTTATAGTTTCCGGTCTCTTGTGGTCGGGGAGTCTCCCATTTTTATTGATGGCCTATGTACTTTATCTCGTTCATGAGGATGTCATACATTGCTTCTTTTACTTTAAACACAAAGTTTTGAATTCTTTTAAAGACCTCATGTATATGTTTGTGATGCTCATCTGCAGATTTATTGGTAATAACGATGTCGTCTAAATAGGTGCATGCAAAATAGAGGGCGCCCTGTGTTTATTGATACAGAGCAGTTTTCCTCAACGACCTTGACCCCAAAGGTTAACCTCTTAAACTTGTAGAGTCCCTTGTGTGTATTAATGCAAAAGAATGCAAAAAGTATTCGCCCTCAACGGGGATCTGTAGATACGTGTCACTTAAATCCACCTCAGAGAATATTGTATCACCGTTGAGTTGGGTGAATACCTCCTTTAGTGTGGGGCAGGGACAGTGGTAATCTTTCAGAGCCACATTTAGGCATATGGAAAAATCCGCACAGACATGAATTTGGTTGGTCTTTTTCGTAATGTATACAGTAGAGGCAGCCCATTACTTTCGATAGTATTCCAGCCTTTTCTAGCCGATCCAGTTCCTTATCAATTTTCTCAACAAGACGTTTCGCTTCTTCTGGAAAATGGATAGAACATTTTCCTTCAGCTCAAATCTAGCCTTGGTACATTTTCCTAGTCTTGATGAAAAACTTCTGAAAATTTTCCATGTAACACGTCCTTTAATTGCTGCACCCCAGTAGAATTTTCTATCTTATAGCAAAATTTGTTTATCGGTTAGTCCCACAGTTTTAATCACTTTATCCAATTTGTTCTGAAGAGATTTTCGGATATATTGTGCACACATTTTGGTGGTACCATTCAATATCACATGAAGTGTAAGCTCTCCCTCAGATTTTATCTCATCTTCTGTCATTTCCCGATTCTCATCATTCTTTAACCTTTTCCATATTTGTATGTTGATGATTGAACCAACATCCAGCTGTAAATCCACTTTCTTGTTGCGGATGTTAACAGTTTTCTCTCCAATTCAAACTTGTCAGACCCTGTTATTATTTCTGTTCTTTTTCTAATGTGTCCTGCCACACTCATTGTATGTTTTATTTTTGTAAAGACAGTTTATAGACCAATGTTGTCTGTCGCAACGACTGCATGGACTTTTGATTTTGATTTGGAGATTGGATGTCCACTCTTTAGGGTGGTCTTCTTGTTTACTTGGTTTTTCTTGCAGGAGTATTCCTTTGGTCTGTAAATAGTCATTCGCATGTATGATGTAGCTGATTTCTTGATGTTTCTTAAGTCGTTCTTTATGCTGACTATGCATTGGCAATCTTTCGCTAGTTTTTGGAGTGTGAGCCCTTATTCACTTTCAAGTCTTGAGAGAACTCATTATCTTATCTCTGCCTTTGTGTTTTTTGTTGAGACGAAACCCTGAGCAAAAATCAAGCAGTGTAGGAGATCTTGGAGTAGTAGGGGACCCCAGAGGTAATGCGTTATGGCCCACTGATGTGTGGACACGCCCTGGCACACTACCAACCCCTACCCCACTGTCTTGTGGATGCCCTTGGTTGGGCGAAGACTAGGGGAACCAACCCCAAAATCAACCACCACTACCTTGTGGGCCTCATCACAGCAAAAGGCTAAGAGATGGGAACTGACTTCAAATCCTACTGCTGCTTTGCAGTTTTCCTATGGAACCTTATCCAGAAAGAAAAGGCGTAGTAGCGGACACAATAGGGCGACTGTCTACCTCACTGAGATTACTTTCAGCCAAAAACTGCAGCCTCCTCTGCTGCCAGTCGTCGCGAGTTTGCTCCACTGAACATGAGCATTGGAGGTTCAGAGGGTGTCTATCTGATGCACAACAGATACTACACCTAAACTGCACAAGCAAGTTAGGAGCCAAGGTGGAAAGTCCTATGGCGATGGAGTGAGGATAACGGTGGAAGGTGTGAGAGCTGGGAGCCACTAGTCCAACCTCTGCGCATAGACGGCCATGTGTGATGGTCACAGGTGTACAAAGTGGACGATGATACCCTGAGGCAGCTGCACGGATGAGCAACCAGCCCTGTTCAGGGATAGCACTGCTTGCCCTGGAAGGGGACGCCTCTATTAAAGGTGAGGTAAATAAAGCTCATCCAAAGACCATCTAACTGTCAAGCCGCAGGCAGTGGATCTCCAATCGAGCAGTAACAACAGAAGAAGAAATAACAACACCCCAGACTTGAACATCGCTACATGGAACGTCAGAACCATGCTTGATACGGACTTAGGTGACAGACCACATCGAAGAACAGCACTCATAGGTCTGGAGTTCGAAAATACAAATATCGACATAGCTGCATTGCAGTAGACAAGACTCAGCAGCGAGGGCCAACTGAGACAAGCAAGAAGAACCTATTTCTGGAAGGGCTGTCCTGTAGATCAACTCCAAAGAGCTGAAGTCGCTTTTGCGATCAGAAATGACCTAGCCAGTAGACTCGCAGAGAGCCTCAGAGGAGTCTCTGAAAGAATAATGACACTGCGAATCACCACATCCCATAATCATAACATCACCATCATCAACGTTTACGCGCCAACAATGACCTACCCAGATGAGGAAAAGGAGGCTTTTTACTCTCAGCTGAAAGACACCATAGCAAACGTCCCTGCAGCGGATAAGCTAGTTCTCCTTGGTGACTTCAATGCCAAAGTGGGCCATGACTACAATACATGGAGCCCTGTTCTAAGAAAGTTTGGAAAGGGAAATCCCAATTCAAATGGAGAACTGCTGCTCTGTTTGTGCACAGAGTTTGAACTGGCAATTACAAACACTTACTTCCAACATTCGGATAACCATTACTACTCCTGGGAACATCCCAGGTCAAAGAGACGCCATCTCCTGGACTATGTTATCACAAGAAAGAAGGACCTCAAAGATGCCAAAAACACAAGAGCTATGCGAGGACAAGATTGACAGACAGACCATTACCTAATCAAGACTACCTTCAAGTTCTCCATAAAACCTGTGTACAGCAGGGTGACAACGAAGTGCAAGAGAAGGCTAGACACATCAAAGCTCGGAGATAGAAAATGGCAAGATAGACTACAACTTGCAATCAACTCAGCATTAGAACAAACCAGTGATGATTCTGATTTACCAGAACAAATGTGGGACTTGCTAAGCAGGCCTGTATTCTTTGCTGCGGCCGAGGTACTTGGTTACACAAAAAAGCGTAATGCGGACTGGTTCAATGAGAATGAGCAAGAAATTAATGTAATAAATGAAAGAAACCAAGCATTAAAATCAAAGCTAAGCAACCTGACTAGAGCAAACCAGAAGAAGCTGAAACAAGTGAGGGAAGAAGTCCAGAAAAAACTAAAAGAAATGGAAAACACCTGGTGGCTGAAAAAGGCTGAAGATATGCAAGCAGAGGAAAACAATTCTGCAGGTTTCTTCAGATCACTGAAGGAAGTGTATAGCCCTAGTGCCCAGATAACTAACACCCTCTTATCAGAAGATGGAAACACCATATTGACCCAATCAAAACAAATAATTCAAAGATGGCAAGAGTACTTCGGCATCCTACTGAATGTAGAATCCAATACGGATGAGGAGATCTTAAGCCACATAATAGTCTTCCCCCAGCAGATGGACCTGAATGACACACCAACTCTTGGGAAAGTAAGAGAAGCAATTGATAAAACTAAATTGAACAAATCTCCAGAAATTGACGGCATACCAGCTGAAGTATACAAGTTTGGTAGAGAACAACTAATGAGAAAACTTCACCAACTAATAGCAAAATGCTAGCAACAAGAAACGCTGCCACAAGAATTCAAAGATATCATGATCATCCCAATCTACAAAAGCAAAGGTGATCACAAAAACTGTAGCAATTACCGAGGTATATCTTTGCTGACCATTGCCGGGAAAATAATGGCTAAAGTGATGCAAGCACGGCTAGCCAGACTGGCAGAAAGGGTCCTAACTGAATGACAATGTGGATTCAGGTATGAAAGATCTACAATAGATATGATCTTCTGCTTATGGCAGATTCAAGAAAAAGTCATTGAACAGTACCGGGAGCTCTACAGAGTCTTTGTAGACTTCCATAAAGCATTTGATACGGTTGACCGAAAAATGCTGTGAAAGGTCCTTAAAGTGTTTGGATGCCCCGATCACTTTGTGGGAATTATCAAACAATTTCATGAAGGAACAAAAGGGAGAGTTGTAGTAGAGAATCTAGAAAGCGAACTCTTGGAAATAAACCACGGCACCAAACAAGAGTGTATACTGGCCCCAACACTGTTCATCCTATTTCTGACAGCCGTCCTAATGCTGCTTCATCAAAGCATTGAAGAAGGTGTCTTCATCCACACACGCTCTGATGGGAAACTGTTCAACCTTGCAAGACTGAAGGCCAAGACCAAAACAAGGAAGGAGCTATCGTCTTGCCTGCCCTGCTGTACTCATCAGAGACCTACACTCTGTATAGAGAACACATGAGATTGGAAGCTGTCCAGCAGAGACACCTGAGAAGGATCATGAAGATCAAATGGAGTGACTACATACCAAATACGGAAGTTCTCAGGAGAGCAAACCTAGATAGCGTGGAAGCTACCCTTGCTACTATGCAACTATGATGGACCGGGCACATTACTAGAATGGAAGAAAACTGAATTCCAAAGATGATCTTCTACAGGGTACTGGAAAATGGAACCCGCAAGGTAAGAGGTCAGAAGCTTCGCTACAAAGATGTAACAAAGCGGCACCTGAAGGCAATGAACATCAATGTCAAGAGTTGGGAGGAACAAGCCAAAGAAAGGAGTGGTTGGCGGAACAGTCTCCACAAAGGAAAGAAAGAAATAGAGAGAAAGTCTGGAGAAGCCTTGGAGCTGAGACACAATCAACGACACAACCCCGGCACTCACACATGCAGTGTCTGTGACCGGATGTTCCACACAGAAAGAGGACTATACCAACACCGAAGGATAAAGCACTTGTCATCATCAAGACTGACGGACTTCATGATGATGATGATGATGATGACTTCTAACAGGGAAGACAATGCTATCAAGATCCACAGCCTTAGAAACAGATTTGAAACGGCTCACCAAGTCCAACAGCAGTCCAATCTTGTTAAAAAGTGCTCTCTTTCTACTGTCAAGAACAGATTAAAGGAATTTAATTTGTGAGGATATGTTGCAAGATGCAAGCCAATGATTTCTGTAAAGAACAGAAAGCACCGTCTGGACTTCGTCAGATGTAATGAAGATCATGACTCTTCATATTGGTCAAAAGTGCTGTTTAGCAACGAAAGCAAGTTCTATAGGCTAGGCAGTACGTTCACCAGAGGAAGAATTTAATCCTAGGTGCTCAGCTTCAACGCTGTAAGATGGTGGAGGTTCAGTTTTGGTGTGGGGTATTATTATTACCAATGGTCCAGGGCCTATAGTTCGCTTGCAAGGTCGAATTAATTTGACCAAGTACATTAATATATTGACTGAGTATTTTCTACTCTATTTTGGTCAGAATTCGGATGATAATCCTATCTTCATGCAGGATAATGCTCCCATTCACACAGCTGGCAATGTCAAGAGATTCCTGGAAGAGCATGATATTCCGTGTTTGGATTGGCCTGCACAATCTTCAGATCTCAATCCTATTGAAAACGTATGGTATTACATCAAGCAATAGCTATGCAATGATAAAATTTCAAATTTGGAAGAATTTTGGACAAAAATTAAAGAAAAGTGGGATGCCCTTTCCCTGGAGTATTGCTGCAGTCTAATTGAAGGAATTCCCAAAAGATTGCAGGCTGTCAAATTGCAGAAGGGCTATGCTACTAAATATTAACTAGCTCATTGTGTTCCTGTTGTATTTGTGTTGTCCTAAAGTTACATTTAAATAACAACTTTTCATTGTGCGGACTTTCTTTTTGCCTCCTCAATTTGTAGTTGTTTTTTTAAATTTACGTGAACACTAGAATATTTCAATTAAAATTCAAATATGAACAGGTAAAATTATAGAAGAATAAAAGGCCAATCAAATGAGGTATAGGTTGTTTAAACAGTTACATTAAATTTAGCTTAAATTTGCAGTTTTGGGAAAAATTACAAGTGCGGACTTTCTTTTTGCCGCCTGTATATATATATATATATATATATATATATATATAAAATTGTTACTATAATAATTTTTTAAATACCTACAGACACTAATGTTTCATCCTTTCGGGAATCATCAGTGCAGAGTGTCACGATTACCGCGGGTCGGAAGATACGAACCTGGCGACAAAGTCATCTCTGACTCTATTAACAAGGAACAAACCCACACAGCCAACTTTAACCACAAGAAATATCGATTGAAATTGAAATATTTACTTTTAAATGTCTAGATGTCCGTCCATAGTGATCTAATGATTATAACATCATGATCTGCTCATGTGAGCTTAGGTGACCGACTTTCATTTCAACTGTAAAGTGTTCAACAGTAGAAACGAGTTAAGAATCTAGTAAAGAGAAAGAAAATTAAAGCTGTAAGTTGAACTTTATAATGAAAACTCCATTCTTTATAAAGAACTATTTTCGCATTTTCATGCGAAGCTGAAATATTATGCACGGTTTGTTTTTATATTTTTTTTACATATCCAACATTTTTCTTACTTTTTTTTTATTTGGCAATTTATAACTACAATCAATTGCGGTTTCACTTAATGCCTTAAATAGCAAATTCTAGCATTGCTACAAATATAATTTGCTGATTTCTTTATGTCCTCTGATGAGAAGAATAACAAGATTAGCATTCTTTAAAACTCCGTGGAATAAGGACTTTGTAAATTGTTCTTTGGAATATTCAGTCGAACAATAAATTTTGATTGTAAAATTCAACTTACAGTTTTAATTTTATAATAAGCTCTTCTCTCTATTGCGTATTGAGCTTTTTTATTAGGTTGGGGTTAAATTTTCTATATATAAATATTGTTATCTATATTAGTTTTAAGTTTACCATTACGTATATTAGGTAAACACTACACCCCTTTGATTTCATTTATATATATATATATATATATATATATATATATATATATATATATATATATATATATATATATATATATATATATATATAAATCTTTTATTGCTTAGTGAAAAAAAAGCTGTTTTAGGCTATACAACTAAGTCTGTATATATTTATGTAAACAGAAAACTTATACGTTGTACGACGTTTTAGCCGATGTGTCCTCCAAATCACATCAGGTGAAAAATGCATGTCGGCTTGTGTTTTCTCTACTTAAATTTGAAGCACCGATAATTCTGAAGTTCCTTTTTAATCAATAAGCACACATACGCGCAGAGTGCAACGAGGTAAGTGATCGCCCGTGGAGCGCGCGATGCACATTCATATAGAGTCGAGGAGTGTTGATGGCATTTTTCATTGAATAGTACTATATGAAATTGATATCTCTCTTAGGTTCGAAAAACATTCTACGTGTGGGCAAACTGATAAGCTGTTTGAATGACTAGTTCTATATAAAGCGCCATTATCGTTTTCTTTGATTAACTATTTTTGTGCGACTAATCAAGAAAGAAAATTATTTTGTTGCCAACAGATCAGACAAGTAATTCACCTCGTCCCTGTAGTGTGCACGTTATTTTCTGACCCTTCGCATATTTGTTATCAATTTCATCAGTTATGTGTCTACCTATTTCGCTTCAGTATTGATTTGAAGCGACACCGACACACTTGTCTGGAATCAAAAGACTTGGGCCGACTATTTTCATGGCGATTCCAACCAAATAGCGAAAGCAACATCAGTTTTCAGTGCGACATGACACGTTCTTCTGAGTTAATCATCTCCCCTTCGTCCTCTCCCCTGTCTTATCTAGCATATTTCTTTCATTCACTTATTCCAGAAAACACACACACACACACACACACACACACACACACACACACACACACACACACTTCTTACTCGAACCCTGATCTTCACAAGTAGTAGGCATATATAAACATACATACATGAACATAGAGAATATATAAACATACTACGCAGAAAGTTACTCATTGTTAATAACAAAAGAGAACAGTTTGCACGTGTGCTTTATATGGCTAAAATAAAACATTAATTCAAGTATATGAGTGCGAAGGAAAGTAAAAGTGGTTTTGCAAATCAACTTAATGTCTAAGTCATTGTTTTTGGTTAATACATCCTGCTTTTCGAACAGACCTCGTATTTTGAAACAATTTATTGCCTTTGATGCATCTTCACTCTCGACACTTATTTAAACACACATAAAAAATACGTTGTTCTCAATAAAAGCATCCTCAGTTTTGTCACTTGTGGCTTATAGAAGTGGTGTGTTTATCAGGTTTGTGTTTAACTATCTGACTCCATAGACATAAATAAAACAGACATTATATTTAAAGGGTAAAAAAACAACTTTATTTATTAGTGGGAGGTATGTAGAGAAGGTTTGTTTTAGTGGCAGAAGAGAATGTTCATGAATGTGTGTGAGAAAAGTCAACGTGGGGGGGGGGAATTAACAAAAAGAATGTTCATTAGGTTATACTTAGTGATTTAGGTGGGAACAAAGTTGGTTTGAATTTACTTCCGTGTCTTCTTTTTTTGGTTTGTGTGAATTAGACAGTGTTTAGTCATTTGAGGCGTTCGGACCATAACGTGGAACCAGTACGTCTTTTTGGCTTTCGTAACCTACAGGTTCCTTATTGCTTTTGTTTACTGAACAGGTTGTTCATATTTGGCTATCTGGGGTTCGTCCAAATTTTGACCTTCATCCCTTTTTCGGGGCTCCTCCTACCACGTGGAAATCAATTGTCCTCCTCTTCTCTCCAAACTCAAGAAGCGCGCCAAAAACAAAACTTCCCTTTTCCCACCGGAAGTTCCGCATTTTCCTGTTTGCAACCAATTCTCATTAATCTCCACACACATCGCCGCCCGAAATGGTGGAGCTATTCCGAGAATGTTAGTTAAGGATAATGGCGGATAGTAGAGCGTTATATACTGTTATATATACTGTTTATATTTTTATTTATTTTGTTTTTTTTACAGTTCTAGTTACATTTCTTATTTTTGAACAGAATCGTTTCAATATTAGTTTTAAAATGCTTTGGTTGAAGGATTCCAATATTATGGAATTTTTATTTTTCTCACACATAATAGATGTGGTCTTTGTGCTTTGCAAAGCGAACACGTCTACCTGAGCGTGTGATGGTAGGTTTATGTGTTGAGTCTTGTATGTCCTGTATTTGAGCTGACATGCCTTCTGACGTATTCTCATTTGTTGTCATTTGTTCAGTACCTTCGTTATCAGTATTTTTTTTATTGTTGACACTGCTGAATTTTATTGTTGACACTACTGAATTTTATTGTTGACACTGCTGAATTTTATTGTTGACACTGCTGAATTTTATTGTTGACACTGCTGAATTTTATTGTTTACACTACTGAATTTTATTGTTGACACTACTGAATTTTATTGTTGACACTACTGAATTTTATTGTTGACACTGCTGAATTTTATTGTTGACACTGCTGAATTTTATTGTTGACACTGCTGAATTTTATTGTTTACACTACTGAATTTTATTGTTGACACTACTGAATTTTATTGTTGACACTGCTGAATTTTATTGTTGACACTACTGAAATTAACTGGTTTCAGTCTTTCTACTGAAACTGTCAGCTTCTTTCCAGATGGCATTTCTATTTGGAAATACTTGTTTTGTCTTTGGATGACCCTATGTGGCCCAGAGTATGGAGCTTCCAGTGGTTTTCGAATTCTATCCTTTCGGAGCCACACATGGGTTGCTGATTTTAGTTCTTCCAGCATGAATGCTTTCTGTGTTGTATGCAGCTGTCCTTCCGAGAGTAGAGCCATATCCAACATTTGCATCTCCTTCGCAACTTTTTTTATATCATCTCCATGTAAGTTTGGATCCTCTTGGTTCATTATGAGCTTTGGCAGTAGTAGCTGGGTTCCTGTAACTGCAGCAGCTGGAGAAAAACCTATTTCTAATACCAAGCAGTACAATGGGTAGTGCGTCCAGCCAACTCTGTTGCCGTGTTATAATCACAGTCTTTAGGGTCTGATGTAGTCTTTCGATAATTCCGTAGGTTTGAGGATGATATGCTGTTGTGCAGAGTCTGTGGAATCCAATTATTGTGGATAAGTCTCTGAACAGTTCACTCTCAAACTGGCTTCCTCTATCTGTAACCATATGTAATGGAACTCCAAAACGGGAGATCCATATGCTTAAGAAGACTAATGCGATGGTAGAGGCGGCTGTGTTCTCCAAGGGTGTGGCCTCCACCCATCTTGTTGCTCTATCGATGCATGTAAGTATATATCTATCTGGAGATGTGTATACACCATCATAAGTAGTTGCGGGTGGTAACGGGCCAATGATGTCAATATGCACAGTCTCGAATCTCCCAAATTATAAGGAGAATGGCGTAGTTTCTGTTTTAGTGTGCCTTGAGATTTTGTGCTGTTGACATTGAAGACAGCATTTTGCCCAAGCGCGTATACCTCTGTCCATGTCTGGCCAAAAGTATCTGAACTTTATTAGCTTGGTTGTTGGTGTAGGTCCTGGATGTGAGATGTTGTGAAACATATCAAAGATTCTCTTGCGTAGCGGTTCAGGTATGTAGGGCCTGGGAGTGAATGTTGATAAATCGTACCAGATAGATGACCCTTGTATTTCGTATGGTTTTAACTGACTTTTGTATTTTGTAAGTTCATCATCAGCTTTCTGTGATTCGCAAATGGCTGGTAAATCACAGGGATCAATGGTCACTGCGCACATTGGTTGAGATAGACAGTCTGCCACAATGTTGTCCTCTCCTCTGATGTACAACACATTCACAATGTATTCAGTGATAATTGATAGATACCGTTGTTGTACATCCGATTTCATCGGTGTCTTTTTTTTAAATGCTAGGGACAGTGGTTTGACAGTGGTTTATGATCTGAAAAAAGGGTAACATTCCTACCTTCTATTTGGGGTTTAAAATGCAGGACTGCCTGGTATGCTGCTAATAATTCTCTCTGGAAGGTGGAGTATTTCTTTTTTACTATCCGATAGCTTTCGTGAGTAAAACCCAATAGGGATTGATTCTCCGTTTATTATTTGATGTAGTGCTGCACCTACAGCATGGTTGGAGCTATCTGTGACCAAGTGGTATTGCGTGGTCTTTGGATCAGGATATGTCAAGGCAGATATTTCTGCTAGGATGTCTTTTATTTTCGCAAATGCTTCTTTTTCAGATGGTCCTAATTCCAGTATTTTAGCTGCAGAATTGTGTTTGATGGCTTCAGTCAGTGGTAGTAGCACATCTGCAGCCTGTGGGATTAATTTTCTGTAAAAATTAACCATTCCAAGAAATCGTCGGAGCGATTTGGAGTCTGTTGGTTCTGGAAAGTTTTTTATGTCTTCAGCCTTTTGTGCTGTTGGCTTGAGTCCATCAGCACTTACATTGTATCCCAGAAATTCTATGCCATTTTTGTAGAATTCACATTTGTCGATGGAGATTTTAAGGTTGTTTTTTCAAGGAGAGAGAAAACTTTTTTTAGGTCACTGTGGTGTTGTTCTTCAGACTCCGAAAACACCAGAATGTCATCAATGTACACGAAAATGCAGTCAACATCCATGCTTCCTTTTTCCACCAGAAGTCCCGCATCTTCCAGTCCGCAGAAAAGGGGATCATGAGTATGCTGTCCATAAATCTTTGGAAGGTTGAACTGCTATTTCGCAACCAAATGGCATAAATATTCAAACAGGCCAAATGGTGTTATAACAGCAGATTTTTCGATATTAGCCTTTTGAATGGGAATTTGATGATATGCCTGTAGTAAATTTTTGAAAATATTTTCTTCTTAAAAAGTTTGGAACCGAGGCTGTTGATATTTGGAACTGGGTATCTGTCTGGTTTTGTCAGGTGGTTGAGGTGTCTGAAGTCACCACACACTCTCCATTTTCCAGGAGTCGGTTTTGGAACTAGGTGGATTGGTGAGGCCCATGGGGATTTTGACTTACTATGCCAGCCTTTAAAAGTTCGGTGAACTCTTGCTTTGCTGCCTCATATTTTTCTTCAGACAGCTGTCAAACCTTGGCATAAGTTGGGGCACTATCTCCAGTGTCTATGGCATGAGTTACTCTTGTGTTAGATGCTAGAGGTTGTACTGTGCGTGGTGTGGTGAGTTTGGGCAATGTTGAAAGAGGGACCGCATCTGCTCTGGTAGACTGTTGTTTACCATTATATTTTGTATGCAGGCCGTGACCCATCCACCTTGTACATAACAACACGTTGTCTCATCCATCACTACAGTGCAAAATGAGGCCATAGTGGCGAAGGAAGTTCACACCTAACAGGGGGTTGATTGTGTCTGTGATAACAACTGTCCAAGGATATGAACGGCGTAGGCCACCTGTATTTCCCCAAAGCATTTTATTACCTCTCCATTTGCTGATGACAGTCATATAGGTGTGGGATTAATGGTTAGACCAGGTGCGAGACTGTGTGGCAGTATTGTTACAGAGGCACCTGCATCTATAATAAAGTTCATTGACCTCTGTCCAATTTTGGTTGCAACCTCAAATAGTTGCAAATTGTCGGTTGTTACTGCAACTCGCATTATACGTTTCCTGAGTCTTGGTTAGGTTGCCTGATGGGTGATGACGGTCTTGATGCGGTTAATATATTGCAGTCGAATTTTTGTGGCCATCTGCACCATGAAATAAATAAAACAGACATTATATTTCAAGGTGTGTGTGAATTATGCAGTGTTTAGTCATTTAAGGCGTTCGGACCATAACGTGGAACCAGTACGTCCTTTTGGCTTTCATATCCTACAGGTTCCTTATTGCTTTTGCTTACTGAACAGGTTGTTCATATTTGGCTATCTGGGGTTCGTCCAAATTTTGACTTTCATCCCTTTTTCAGGGCTCCTCCTGCCGCGTGGAAATCAATTGTCCTCCTCTTCTCTCCAAACTCAAGAAGCGCGCCAAAAACAAAACTTCCCTTTTCCCACCGGAAGTTCCGCATTTTCCTATCCGCAACCAATTCTCATTAATCCCCACACACTTTTTGAACACACCTAGGAATGCCTCCACGAAATACTGACTTTGTATTCCTACTTAAAAAAATCATATTGTTCAAAGTAGTAGCAGCAGTGAATATTGTTTGAGGGCTGGAATCAACAATTTATTTCAACCAATTAACTCAGTCCAAGATTTACAACGAATTTTAGACAAAAGTTGGTTTTATTTATTTATTTATCAACTTAGTCTCTTTCTGATGATTCACTGATTTCTATGCTTTTTTTTGTGTAGAACGATTTGTTTTTGATATCAAAATACACCTCCGTTTACAATATCGTTTCGTTCATTGAAACTAAATTTCTTTACCTCGAGTATTCTTTTGTGGTCTGTAACCAGTCAATAGTCAATGAGAACCAGATCTGAAAAATAGGGTGAGTGTGAATGCAATTCAAAATGCACTTTATGTTGTTTTGCCATTGTGTGATAAACTTATGACATGATGCATTATCTTGGGAAAAAAGCACATTTTTCTTCTTTATTTGTGTCCATTTTGGTACTTTTTTCATTCAAACATAATAATAATGCTCTAAAATATTTTCTATTTTAAGCTTTTCTATTTTAAGCTTTTCTATTTTAAGCTTTTCTATTTTAAGCTTTTCTATTTTAAGCTTTTCTATTTTAAGCTTTTCTATTTTAAGCTTTTCTATTTTAAGCTTTTCTATTTTAAGCTTTTCTATTTTATAGCTTTTCTATTTTAAGCTTTTCTATTTTAAGCTTTTCTATTTTAAGCTTTTCTATTTTAAGCTTTTCTATTTTAAGCTTTTCTATTTTAAGCTTTTCTATTTTAAGCTTTTCTATTTTAAGCTTTTCTATTTTAAGCTTTTCTATTTTATAGCTTTTCTATTTTAAGCTTTTCTATTTTAAGCTTTTCTATTTTAAGCTTTTCTATTTTAAGCTTTTCTATTTTAAGCTTTTCTATTTTAAGCTTTTCTATTTTAAGCTTTTCTATTTTAAGCTTTTCTATTTTAAGCTTTTCTGTTTTAAGCTTTTCTATTTTAAGCTTTTCTATTTTAAGCTTTTCTATTTTAAGCTTTTCTATTTTAAGCTTTTCTATTTTAAGCTTTTCTATTTTAAGCTTTTCTATTTTAAGCTTTTCTATTTTATGCTTTTCTATTTTAAGCTTTTCTATTTTAAGCTTTTCTATTTTAAGCTTTTCTATTTTAAGCTTTTCTATTTTAAGCTTTTCTATTTTAAGCTTTTCTATTTTAAGCTTTTCTATTTTAAGCTTTTCTATTTTATAGCTTTTCTATTTTAAGCTTTTCTATTTTAAGCTTTTCTATTTTAAGCTTTTCTATTTTAAGCTTTTCTATTTTAAGCTTTTCTATTTTAAGCTTTTCTATTTTAAGCTTTTCTATTTAAAGCTTTTCTATTTTAAGCTTTTCTATTTTAAGCTTTTCTGTTTTAAGCTTTTCTGTTTTAAGCTTTTCTATTTTAAGCTTTTCTATTTTAAGCTTTTCTATTTTAAGCTTTTCTATTTTAAGCTTTTCTATTTTAAGCTTTTCTATTTTAAGCTTTTCTATTTTAAGCTTTTCTATTTTATGCTTTTCTATTTTAAGCTTTTCTATTTTAAGCTTTTCTATTTTAAGCTTTTCTATTTTAAGCTTTTCTATTTTAAGCTTTTCTATTTTAAGCTTTTCTATTTTAAGCTTTTCTATTTTAAGCTTTTCTATTTTAAGCTTTTCTATTTTAAGCTTTTCTATTTTAAGCTTTTCTATTTTAAGCTTTTCTATTTTATAGCTTTTCTATTTTAAGCTTTTCTATTTTAAGCTTTTCTATTTTAAGCTTTTCTATTTTAAGCTTTTCTATTTTAAGCTTTTCTATTTTAAGCTTTTCTATTTTATGCTTTTCTATTTTAAGCTTTTCTATTTTAAGCTTTTCTATTTTAAGCTTTTCTATTTTAAGCTTTTCTATTTTAAGCTTTTCTATTTTAAGCTTTTCTATTTTAAGCTTTTCTATTTTAAGCTTTTCTATTTTAAGCTTTTCTATTTTAAGCTTTTCTATTTTAAGCTTTTCTATTTTAAGCTTTTCTATTTTAAGCTTACCAATGAAAACATTAGGGAGACGAAAACATTGCATGCGTACGAGGAGCCTACAATAAGTTTCTAGACTTTTTCATATAGGCACTTTTATTGATAGTACACACATTAAACTCTAATCCTCTTCGAAGTAATCTTCTCCGGCTGCAATGCACTTGCACAGTTCCAACAATTTCTGAAAGGCCACGTAGAAGTCATCTTGTGTGAGGGTGTCAATAACCCTTGTCACAACCTTTTTAATCTCCTCAATTGTTTCTAAGGTTTTCCTTGAGCTTAGGGAATAACTAAAAGCAAGGGAGCAAGGTTTTAACTATTGGGAGAGTGAGGAACTGTCTAGTTCTCCATCTTGGTCATGACAGTGTCTTTCTTTCTGACCTTTTCTGAGCACTCTTGAGGTGAACTTTGCGCAAATCTTCCACATCTTCAGTTCATCATGTACAGCTGCCACACTAACATCAAACTATGAACTTATTGTCTCGATAGACACACGACGGTTCTCAACCATGAAATTCTTTATTTAACGAATAAGCTGGTGTTTTGACTTTCTTACACCTCTCATCATCCTCCACAAACTCCCAGCCTTCTTGAAATCTCTTACGCCACTCAAAAACTGATGTTTGATTCATGCAAAATGGTTGAAAAGCCGTCTGAAACATACGTTTCTGTGGCATTTTTTTCTAAGTTTAAAACATAATTTTATTGTATATCGTTCTTTTAAAGTGTCCTCATGTCTAAATTGCATTTTTGAAATCAACCAGTTGTGACAATCAGGCTTTAGTAGGGTGTATTCCAATTCGTGCTGTAGCTGTTGATTTGAATCCGAAATCATAAAAATTGCTCATTTCATAAGATGTATAGCAATAACATACTGAATTTTCAAGTGTCTACAACAATTTTAAATGCTTGTATGAAAAAGTCCTGAAACTTATTGAAGGTTTTCATCTGCTGATTGGGAAAGCATTGTCACATGTTGATGCAAAATTTTTTTATATTTTGCATCGAACTGATTGCAAATAATGTTTTGAATTGTCGACGTGTTCTTGTTTTTCAACTTTGACAAAAATTGTGGCACTTATTCTTATTGACAAATGTGTATGCAAAAACTAGTAACACCTTCAACTCATCTGCTATCTCATCTAACTTCAATTTAGGATCAAAACGAGTTTGTTGACATTTTTGCTGTTTTCCAGGGCAGCTCATGAATTTGGGCGAATTGAGCATTCAGCAACATTTTTGTTTTTTTTTTAAATTCGTTTAAATTCAGCAACATTTTTGTTTTTTTTTTAAATTCGTTTAAATTCAGCAACATTTTTTTTTTTTAAATTCGTTTAAATTCAGCAACATTTTTGTTTTTATTTAAAATTCGTTTAAATTCAGCAACATTTTTGTTTTTTTTCAAATTCGTTTAAATTCAGCAACATTTTTGTTTTTATTTTAAATTCGTTTAAATTCAGCAACATTTTTATTTTTATTTAAAATTCGTTTAAATTCAGCAACATTTTTGTTTTTATTTTAAATTCGTTTAAATTCAGCAATATTTTATTTTTATTTTAAATTCGTTTAAATTCAGCAACATTTTATTTTTTTTTTTAAATTCGTTTAAATTCAGCAACATTTTATTTTTATTTTAAATTCGTTTAAATTCAGCAACATTTTTGTTTTTATTTAAAATTCGTTTAAATTCAGCAACATTTTTATTTTTATTTTAAATTCGTTTAAATTCAGCAACATTTTATTTTTTTTTAAATTCGTTTAAATTCAGCAACATTTTATTTTTATTTTAAATTCGTTTAAATTCAGCAACATTTTATTTTTATTTTAAATTCGTTTAAATTCAGCAACATTTTATTTTTATTTTAAATTCGTTTAAATTCAGCAACATTTTATTTTTATTTAAAATTCGTTTAAATTCAGCAACATTTTATTTTTATTTTAAATTCGTTTAAATTCAGCAACATTTTATTTTTATTTTAAATTCGTTTAAATTCAGCAACATTTTTGTTTTTATTTAAAATTCGTTTAAATTCAGCAACATTTTATTTTTATTTTAAATTCGTTTAAATTCAGCAACATTTTATTTTTATTTTAAATTCGTTTAAATTCAGCAACATTTTTGTTTTTATTTAAAATTCGTTTAAATTCAGCAACATTTTATTTTTATTTAAAATTCGTTTAAATTCAGCAACATTTTATTTTTATTTTAAATTCGTTTAAATTCAGCAACATTTTTGTTTTTATTTTAAAATTCGTTTAAATTCAGCAACATTTTATTTTTTTAAAATTCGTTTAAATTCAGCAACATTTAAGTTTTTATTTAAAATTCGTTTAAATTCAGCAACATTTTATTTTTTTTTTAAATTCGTTTAAATTTAGCAACATTTTATTTTTTTAAAATTCGTTTAAATTCAGCAACATTTTAGTTTTTATTTTAAATTCGTTTAAATTCAGCAACATTTTATTTTTTTTTAAATTCGTTTAAATTCAGCAACATTTTATTTTTATTTTAAATTCGTTTAAATTCATCAACATTTTAGTTTTTATTTAAAATTCGTTTAAATTCAGCAACATTTTTGTTTTTATTTAAAATTCGTTTAAATTCAGCAACATTTTTGTTTTTATTTTAAATTCGTTTAAATTCAGCAACATTTTATTTTTATTTTAAAATTCGTTTAAATTCAGCAACATTTTATTTTTATTTTAAAATTCGTTTAAATTCAGCAACATTTTATTTTTATTTTAAAATTCGTTTAAATTCATCAACATTTTATTTTTATTTTAAAATTCGTTTAAATTCAGCAACATTCTATTTTTTTTTAAATTCGTTTAAATTCAGCAACATTTAAGTTTTTATTTAAAATTCGTTTAAATTCAGCAACATTTTATTTTTATTTTAAATTCGTTTAAATTCAGTATACCAGCTCATATCTTTAAGAGCAGGTTTTAAATAACACTTATCATGCGATTGCTTTGTTTGAACAATGCTTTCCCCATCAGAATGTCATGTTAAATAAGTTTGTAAATTTCTAAAAGTCTTCAGACATGTTTTCATCTAAAACATGAAACCAATGATGATGATAATGAGAAAAAACTGATTTATAATTAAGATTTTTTCTATTTCTCTTGTAAACTTAGAAGTTCTAATATAAAATTCTAATATAAAGTTCTAATATAAAATTCTAATATAAAATTCTAATATAAAATTCTAATATAAAGTTCTAATATAAAGTTCTAATATAAAGTTCTAATATAAAATTCTAATATAAAGTTCTAATATAAAGTTCTAATATAAAATTCTAATATAAAATTCTAATATAAAATTCTAATATAAAATTCTAATATAAAGTTCTAATATAAAATTCTAATATAAAGTTCTAATATAAAGTTCTAATATAAAATTCTAATATAAAGTTCTAATATAAAGTTCTAATATAAAATTCTAATATAAAGTTCTAATATAAAATTCTAATATAAAGTTCTAATATAAAGTTCTAATATAAAATTCTAATATAAAATTCTAATATAAAGTTCTAATATAAAATTCTAATATAAAATTCTAATATAAAATTCTAATATAAAATTCTAATATAAAGTTCTAATATAAAATTCTAATATAAAGTTCTAATATAAGGACGTTATAAATATTATTTAACTTCTTTTTAGTTTTTATGAGTTCCGGCAACGCCAGTTACCCCTTCTAATATTAATTACAATGTGGTTGTTAAAACATGATAGTATCCAAGAAGCATTTGATGCACATAATCTTTAAGATTTTTAAATGTAATTCTGCAATTAAGGCAACTTTAATATCAACTTATGTGGAAGAACAGCTGTACAGAAGAAGATTCAGAAATAGAAATTTTGCTTTTCAAAAATAAGTTTGATGGAGAACTCTTTATGGCATCATTTAAAAGAAATCGAGGGATCAATTGAATAATTTGCAACAACCTGAAAATATTATCAAGTTTGGGAATTTCGTGCCTTGTAAATTTGTGGAAGGCAGTTGGAATCGCGATTTAAGATCTATCTTAAATCTAAAATCTAGCTTGGGATATGACGTATTCTGAGGGAACGGATAATTTATGCATTTTTATTTAAGTAGAGTAAGTGAATTTTCTTTGCTCTCGTGTCATAAACTATGTAAATTTAGCACCTTGTCTAAGCTAATCTTTTCTTATTCTGTGTGACATGTAGAGAGGGGGACCTATCTGCAAACTTTTTCAAAATAGCAGTTATGGACTTAAACTAAATGTAATACTTAGTTCATTTTATTTATTTATTTATTTTAGAAAAGGTATTTTTGGATGCATTTTCGGCAGTCTAGAAAACTCGCACCTCCTCTATTTTGTACCCTCTGTTCTTATCTTAAACGAATGAGTGATGTTTCTGACAAAGGGGGAAGAAAATGCTAAAGATTATGAAGTATAATGGGGGGGGGGTCACCTCAAATACACAAACGGAATGTTCAAGAAAGATTATTGCTACAGTCCTCCGTCTCTACTCTCGTTGCCTTCTCTCCTGCCTGATCGGGAATAATCTCCCAGCGCCGAGAAATGAACATCGTTTTATAGTTTCCATCTTCACGCACACACGAGATTACACGAGAACGGACGAAATAAAAATGCTGGCCGCCATGTTTGTTCTTCCTTTTCTTTACCTGAACTCACTCACTGAGCACCCACGGTAAGACTTGTCTTTCTTGCTTCTAACCACATGCCTCCCTGATCTAAAGATCATATTTCGTAGTCTCTCATCCACTGTGGTGGTTGCCTCTCTCTACTTGGCCTCTGAGGTGTCTCGTCCTCCTCCTGTGGCTGCACACTCCCCTCAACTGCTTCGCCCTCCACTGGTCTGACGTCGAGAATGTGCCTCGGGACTCCTTCCACCACAATGTTGTTACTAGTGTTCCTCCCAGTCACGCGACCTCTACTCCATTGTGTGGTGCAGCGCGCCCCTGGTGGCTTCACCCATACCTCGTCCCTGAGTTTAATTGTCCCTGTGGCCTCTACTTCTCGGCTTGCCGGCTCCACCCTGGGATGTCTCCAGGAATATGCAAACGTTGACAGTTGCGGGACCGTCTCTGGTACTTGTTCCAGTTTAGGCGACATGTTATACCAGAAGACGGCTTGCTCAGGTGAGGTGCCTCCTGTTTCCGCAACTGCCTTTATGGTGCGGTGGTTTCTCTTCACGATCCCGTTGCCACTGGGTCTGTAGGCAGCTTTGAAAAATTGTTGGATCTTCCATTTCTTCAGTACTTCTGTCACTGCTACTGACTTGAATGCAGTTCCGTTGTCAGTTAACAACTCTTCCACGGGGCCTCGCTCCAAAAACACCTCATCAAGGATTGCTGCTATTTCATTGCCTGTTCCTCCATGTAGCTTCTTCCATAGGGCAAATCGCCCGGGCACACAGTCAATCATGGTCAGGTAAAGTCCACCCCTGTAATGGGTGACATCGCATGCCAGTCTCTCCCAGGTCCCACTCACCTACAATTGGCCAGTTTCATGCATGCTTGGAGCAGGATCAATCGACTGACATCTGTCGCATGTCCTGACCACTTGCCTCACTTGCTCCTTGGTGATCCTCGGGTCGACTTTTTTCACTAAGTACCAAGTCCTCTCTACCCCCATATGGTGCAAATTGTGCAGTTCTCACACGCCAACATCATCTAGATCCGATGCAGCAACATCTTTCTTTGGCAACAGCCGACTCTTCTTCACTCTCGTGAGAGCATCTGCTCGGTTCTTTTCAGAAGCCACCATATCTATGCGAAGCTTCAAACAAAACTCTTGCATCAGCTCAGCCAGCACCCCAAGCCTGTGCTTCACTAACATCTCTGTAGCCCCTTTCGTTTTTATCCTTTTTTGCTTGAAATGAGAGACTTTAGCCAAGCAAACACCGTGGTAGAGTCTGTTTTGATGCAGATGTCACGTAGTCCCCATTTCAAGGCCAGATTGACTCCTTTTATTGTCGCGTCTAATTCAGCCACATTGATGTGGCTGACGTCATTCTTTTTCCTCAACTAGGCTGCATCTTCTGCAACTACTCCTCCAATTCCCAAAACGACCCCTGTTGCAATGCTGCTCACATCGCACCACACGACTCCATCCAATGTTCGTAGTACGTTCCAAGTTCCCCGGACTGGGTCTTGCCGTTCTGCTTCTTTCAGGAGCTCTTCCATCATGGCGACCGTTCTTTCTCCCACCTTATCATTCCATCCTCATCCTTCGGTGTGTCTCTTTATGTAGCTGCATGCTGGTCTAAGCCAGCTAACAATGGGGTAATGTCCGATCAACTTTCTGCATATGGAAAAAAGTTCACGTCTGTTGAGCTCCTGCTTCAGTTATGGGATCTCGTTTCCCCTGCAAAACTCTAGGCTGCCTGATGCACCTCATTTCAGTTTTAAGCCCAAAGCAGCCCCTCCGTCTAATTTTTCTGGCTCTTTGGCGACCAACCCGAAGCTCTTCAAATGAGCCACCACCTCCTTGGCAGTTACCACAGTCTCATTCACCAGAATGTCGTCTATGTATGAGCTCACTACCCCATCTCCCTTTCCCATGGTCTCCAGAATCTTCCTGAGGATAGTTGATATAATCTTGGGTGCCGAATTTAACCCGAACCCCACTCGCATAAGGCAGTAGGTTTTGCCTTTGTACTTGACTAACTGATATTTCCAGAGCTTCTTGGCAACATGGAGTTGCAAATAGGCAGATTTTAGATCTACCAACGTAGATGCGCCATTCATCTGCCTCCATCCCCTAATGGTCTCACTGCACACATCTACGGTGTTGCCTCCCGCATAGCACTTAACATGGCCGTTCAGCTCTCGGAAATCCAGGACCGGTCTTACTTTCCCTTTAGTTGTTTGCAGAACGGCCATCAACGGCAAGATGCCCGACTCCACGTCATCCGTCCAAGGCATCAGTATCCCCTCCTCAATCCATCGGTCGACTTCTTCCTCAAACTCCTTTCTCGCCCCTCCTCTAAGCAAATTTGTGTAGCACGCCACCCTGTTTGTCAGCGATGGCGCTTGATGTTTCCATGCCCACTCCACCGTCCACTGCTCTCAGTCGAATTCGTCTCGGAATCTGAAAAAACGCTGCACGATGTTGGTCACCTGTTCTTCCGGATTCCTTGTAAAGAAACGAAAGTTTTATTCGGGGAAAATTATCGCCGTCTTGGATTTGTTGCGGTTGCAGAGGGAATTACCTCAGCCTTATTTTATGACAATGAAGGCCGATGTCGATGAATGGTTGTCATCGGTAGATAATATTACGGAGTTGTTGGGTGATCGTTCCTTACGTGAGGACGTGGACTGTTCGCTTGTAGAAGCGGATGCTGTTAATGTTGTAGTGTTCTCGTCCCAGGTTGGATTCATTCTTTCGAGGTTGGCAGATGGTGTAGAGTGTGATTCCCTGTGCAACCCTGAGATATTTGAAACCCCTAGGGAGATGTTTGGCGAGTTACCGACTACTAGGCCCGAATGTCCAGACTCTGAAAACTGTTTGCTGAGTGCTGGCAAGTTTAGCTTGGAAGATGTTGCATCACAGTCTGAAGGCAGTGTTGCAAGTGCCACTTCAGAGGATCTGTGTAGTCAGACGCTGAAGTTTGATTTTTCTAGCGGGCAGTTTGCCAGTAGTATTTTAGGGAAAAAGGTATTGGGAGTGAGATTCCCAGGTATCATGAATGGTACCACTCGTGTCCACGACTTGGTAAGTGTGGGCATGAATATTATGAAATTTATGGAGGGATTTCCATGGGATGTTTGAATTGTTTTGCCCTCTAACCATGTGAGTTTGAAAACTCTCATGTGTGGTTATCTTCCACAATCTTGTCAGAATACCGAGGAACTTAATCATAACGGTGGGATATTACTCCGGTCATGTGGTTCTGACAATGGTCAGTGGTTGAAGGACAGGAGTCTATCCTGTGTGAAAGTGCAAGCTTTGTGCACTTCTTTAAGTGCTAATGTTATCACTGGGAGAAAAATTCTCCATCAAGGGTATAGGGCAGAAAGCACTATATCCACCTGTGAACGTGTAAAAACCAAGAGGAGAATGGTTTTTGAAGAGTTACGTGAACTCATGTTGGACTGGGGCGTCCAGATTCAGGTTGAGTGTAACTCAATAAAGAATCCCATGAGGGATCCTGTTGAATTTGCTGACTACATGGTGTGTAGTTCAGATTCTCCGAGTTCCTACGAGAGTGTAGGATATGTTGTGCAGAGAACACTTGCAGAACTCTCATTCTATGAAGTTGCTCCTTTAGGTGGAACGGTTCCTGCTTGGGAGTCACATGCAGATGTCATTGTTTTTAAATGTTTTATCAAGATCTGCCTTGACGTAGCCTACTGCAGTATTGCAAAAGCTATCGAAGTCAAGCTTGCTTTGACCAGAGGTGTTTCTGAGGCGCTCAGAACTATCCTATACTTAGTTAGAAGTGATTTTTCTAATGCTGAGATGTTTGTTTCAGTGCTGAACACAAGATTGGATCTCTCCTTGATAGGAGTCTTCCATAAGTATTACATCTCCAGCTACCTAGGTGTTTCTGACACCTATATTCAACTTTGTTTGTTTGGCTACATGTATATGGCTATGCAAACGTTTAAAGCTGTAATTGCCTTGAATAATTTGTGCAGAATTTGGGTTTTACTTCATCCCACCAAGTTGAAGAACTTATCAGGGGATAGGGTTGATTGGATTCATCCCTCTTGTAGCACCGGTGTTGATCTCACTGGGCTCTTGTAGTTACGAGGGAGCTGAGATATTTTGGTGTTCGCCAGAGATAATAGAAGGATGAGGAGGTTGGATGGTAAGTGAACTTCTCAAGCCTTTATGCTTTTATATGCAAATAGTTAATTACCTGGCATAATATTCTCAGTTCAAACTTCTGTTGCAACCTACCATCGTAGCATTAGTTTAAAATTTTTGAATTTGGTTATATATTCCTCTGTTCTAACATAAAGGTTTTCATGTAAATTTGTATAAGACAAGCCTATTTAAATTTTTCTGCTTTTTGTTCTAATATGTGTTTCCTGGAGAGATCCTGACCATACATTGTGTAGTATATGTATATATAAAGAAATTTTTTTTTGTATTGTAAATTTTACAGGTGTCATCTAACTATAGGTTGACTGCCATTTCCTGTTGGGGGAGAATGTTGGAATTTTTTTTTTGTACCAATAATGGTGCATCCCCCTCTGTTTACGTTTATTATTTTTTATCTGGTTTTTATATATGATTTTTTGTGTTTTGTTTCCATCATGATTTTCAGTTTCGTATATTTTGGGTTTGTACAAAACTCCCTTTAATTTGGAGAAAATGGAAATGCTAGCTCTGTGGTGACGTCACGAGCCCAGCACGTATTTCGCGCTTTTTGAAATTCTGCTGACGAGGAGAGTGAACGTGTTGTTCACTGCCCGGCGCTGAAAATGGAATTTTGATGAGCCCCCTTCAAAGAAGTAAACCCGGCAAGAAATTAATACCCGGCTGTGACGAGACAGACTTCTGGAAATTAACTACATTGCTGCGGTTTTGCCCATATTTATTTTACAAGGAGTGGAATTTAAAGAAAATACCTTTTACGTGACAAGGTATTATGGAATTTCCTATCCGGACAAGCGACGAGGTCTTGCTCCTGTAATACATGTGTGTCTACGGTTTTCATGCAACATGGAGGGATGGAAAATTCTAAAAGAACTTTAAACAAAAAAAAGAAAAAGGCACGTGCCTAACAGGCTTTCAATTGTGAGTACGCTCCTAAAATTAATTTCATATTACTATTTTGTATATTCTTGTTGTATTCGTTAATGGATACACACAATTTCTTTATAAGAACCAGCAGTGTTGTTATTTTTTCATTACATGCTACTTTTTTCATATGTTACCTTGGTGTTTAAGTTTAATGCCCGCAAAGGGAAAAATTTGCAACTTATTGTAAATAAAATTTCTTCTTCGTTTCAAATCAAGACCTTTAGATTTCATTTTTACCCCCTCCCCGTCTTTTGTTTCATGTTTTTTTTTTCAGCTTAGTTACTTTAGCGCCGAATTTATCTGGAAGCAAGATAAATTCCGACAATTTCCCTTATGAAAAATCAGTAGGAGATCTAGTTTGGTTGAAGTAAAAAACACATCCATGTTTATTCAGAATCCGGTAAACTTGAAAACTCAGTCACAATTTATAAAACGGGTTGTCATTTTAATGATCTTAAACTGTAACAAAACCAAATATGAGTAAACAAATCCAGTGAGTTGTTTCCGTTATGACAAATAATATACCATCCGTCAAAGGAGACGATGGTGTAACTCTGGTGTTTATCTGTACTGCTGGTGTCTATCTGGAACTGCCCGGAGTAGCAGTTCCTACTCAGTGGAGCTACATAGCATGGGCAGGATGATATGGAAGGCTAATGGTTGCCCGTGCAGCAGTCCTCTTCCTCACCACAAAGCCAGAGGATCCAAGGAAAAGATAATCGATACAGCTTGGCTTTAACTGCCCCACAGGCGTTGCCAGTGATGACAATATAAAATCAGGCCACCTTAAGGAGTTCATCTCCGCATTTTTAGTCTGGGTTTACTCTCTTAGCTTTTTCCTTAAAGGAGTAATCCTGCAAGGCAACGAAGGTTTTGAATCAGGTACCTTCACCAAGGTAAGCTACCATCCAAAGTTGACGATCCCCACCTGCCTGAAGCGTCTGGTTTTAAGGCACCTGTGGATCGCCTTTGCCCCTTCTGCCAGTTAGTAGAAATAGTGTTGCCGGACTTAGTAGCTAAACCACACAAGAAGGCCAGTAGCTGGACTGGGTTGTCAGAGTCTATTTGAGATGCACACCATGATGCATTTTTTAGGGAGATGGATCTTATTCTCACTACCACCCTCGGCTGTGAGAACTTTTGAACCCACGGAAAAATATACAACTGAAAAATATTGATAAAAGACAAGCACACCTTTCCAATGACAAATTGAAAAATGCATCCACATAATACAGTGTTTCGATTGTGAAAATTTGGTAATCGTCTGAAGCTGACACTATATTATTAGTTCTCTTAATTCTACTATTGTACAATCTTTTATTGCTCAATATATTCTTCTGTTTTAGTCTTAGATGCCATTTTTAAGACACAGTGTGTCGGTAGAACGAGGAACCACGTCTAGTCTTTAATACTTCATATGAGTAAGCATTTTAATCAATATTTACTTTCAGAGTTTCACAAATTCGTCCGTGTAGATTTTCAACCTGTTTTTTCTAGCAAGATTATAATACTAAAACTCTTATGTCGACTTTATTTTAAGTTCATTTTGATGCAATGACGCATACATAAAATATGCATTCAACTTAGTTTTCTTCAAAGAAGAATTTCACTTTAGTTGCATATATTTTTTATAAAATGTATAAAATGTCATTTTGAACAAGAAGTCATTTAATCTTTTTAATTGCTCTTCCTTTTTCAAAAATGACGAATAAAATCAACTATTGCTAACTTAGTTTTTCGTCTTTTTCCCATTCTGGCTTGTAAATATTGAATAGAATGATTATGCAGTCAGTCCGCGTTCGTGATTCTTTCAGTTCGCAGTAAAAAAAAGTTTAGTGATCACTGGTCTAAACAATTCTCAGCAATAATTCGAGAAATGCCAGTTAATTTTAGTACGGTTTTTTCTTTCTCTTTTTTTTCATAGTTATTCTCTCAAATGAAGAGGAAGGTGTTCACAGTTTATGACTTTTATCGAAGTGTGACGGCATCGGCAATAAATAAATATTTTATGTCGCATTGGGTTGGTTTGGAGGTTGAAGGTTTTGAATGTTATTATAGAGACAAATATAGGTCAGATTTAGAGATTCATAAAAAAAAAAAGTTTGGAATAAATCCCCCTTACATAACACCATAAGAGTAGTTGCAATAATGTAAATCAAAAAAGTCCATTTTTCATGAAATTTTATTAAACATCAACGAATAGTCAATTTGTTTACAGTATTTTTAAAGTGCTGCGAACGTTTTTTTTTTTTTTACACAGTGGTCACCACTTATCAAGCCTGGAAGCCACTCAGGGATAAGGGTTATTGCAAGTACATTACGTTAGTGTGGAGATTTGATGAAGTGTTTACTTAAGGGCGGCGGTTCATTAGGAATTTGTTAACGTTGGACTTAAACACATCCAAGTTGTAGTCAGGTGGGAAGCAAGCAGACGGAACAGAGTTCCACAGGCGTGTAGTTCTAAGAAAGAAGCTTTGTTCATGGAATCCACGTTTTGATTTAGGCACAGATAAAGAGTGGGGGAAATTTTCACAGTGGATTCGGCTAGACGGGTGTTTTTCGTGAAAGATTGGTGAGGGGGGGGCCAGAGATTGGAGTTCAGACGAGCACTTGCCATGGAAATAACGATAAAACAAGGAAAGTCTCGCAACGTCTCTTCTGTGGGAGAGAGGTTGCAAGGGCACCCCCCACTAAGCCACAAAGTCTATTTTGTACTCTGTCAAGGCCGGATAGGCTGTTTTTAGCAGCTCCTGCCCAGATATGACAGCAGTATTCCATCGTTGGACATACTTGGCTTTTATATAGATAGAGAATTGCATCAGTAGTGAGATATCTTCTGGAGCGGTAGAAGGATCCCACCACCTTTCCAGCGACCTTGGCAACAGACTTGATGTATGTGTTCCATTTCAGATCAGGAGTAAAGGTCAAACCCAGAAGCTTGTCAAAACATGGGGCCTTTCCCAGACGAGAGCCATTCATTTCAATTGATGCCAGATGAGGATCAGAGCGTTGATGATGTAAGGATAGGAGTTTGGTTTTAGATGCATTAAAGGTAACCAGCCACGTCTTCCCCCACTGAACCACGCGCTCGAGATCAGAGGAGAGAGAATCAGAGAGAACTTTGTCATTTACAGCCTTTGATGTGTTGCCGTAGATGGTCGTGTCATCAGCATAGATGTCAACGAATGATTTAAGTATGTGTTTAGGGAGGTCATTGATGTAGATCAGAAAGAGAGTTGGGCCCAGGATTGAACCCTGAGGGACTCCAGCATTAATACTGCAGGCCTCTGATTTTTGTCCATCGACCACTACTCTTATGAGCCTATCGGAGAGAAATGATTTAATGATCGAGAAAACATTTCCAGTGATACCGTAGCTGGAAATCTTGTGAAGTAGACCCTTATGCCATACCGTGTCAAAGGCTTTTGATATGTCAAGAGCAATTGCCCTAGAAAGGAAGCCTTTGTCAAGAGATTCACTAATCCTGTGAGATATAACCGTCAGCACATCTGCGGTAGATCTTGCAGAACGGAAACCATATTGTGTGTCACTAAGAAGGTTGTTTCTGCTGAGGTGGTTGACTATTTCTCTATTTAATATGGATTCCAGCAATTTACTCATGACACACAGGAGACTTATTGGTCTGTACTGAGAGGGAGATGACTTATCACCTGAATTCTTAAATACAGGGCAAACTGATGAGGTCTTCCAGGGAGTCGGAAAGCACTTCTCCTTAAGGCAGCGCTTAAACAGTTTCGTAAGTATGGGGGCAAGTTCTGGTTGAAGCTTTTTTAACACTATAATTGGGATGCGGTCAGGGCCAGTTGCTTTACTGGCATCAAGGTTTTTGATTAGCTTGGCGACCTCATGCACGGATATTTGTATGTTACCTAGCATGTTCTGTGTTATAGGAGGAAATATGGAGAGTTGATGGCCTTCGTCGCATAGGGTAGAATTAGCTGCAAAGTTCTTTGCAAATAGTTTTGCCTTGTCAAGTGTAAGCATTTTTCTCAAAGCAAAAAAACAAACAAAAAACAAAAAAACAATGCTCGTTTAACAGAGAAAAACTGAATTATTTCAGTTTTCACTCCCCGTGGAATGGTTGCATAGCCCTGGCAGTCATGGATATGCGAGCGACTTCATGAAAGTCTACTGATTAGCATATTTCTTAAAAAAAACAAAACAAAACAAAACAAGCTTTCATTAATTCATCATTTTTAATTATTGATTTTTTATAGTTTCTTATTAGATTATTGGTTTCATGTTTAAATATTATGTTAAGTATTTTTATGGATAGTTTCTATCAGGTTGACAAGAAAATTCTTGCGATTTTTAACTTTTAAATTTAGATGAACATATCTCGGCTCAAACAAAACATTATTAATCGAAATAAGCACTATCAGAATCAACACCATTTTGCCAACGCAAAACAAGTGTATTTATGCCAGTGTAGGGGACTAAAAATTAGAGGACACCGAGGAGGAGTAATCTGCCCCTGCTCTAACGCTTGTTGTTTTTTTCCTTGGTCACGGGCAGACGTGTTGCCTATCCCTCTCAAGAAGAGGAGAACCTTTGTTCCACCACGAGGTGAGCTCTGAGAACTTTTTCCACCAGTCGGTGAGTCTTATCGAACTGTCGCTATTGTATTGTGCTTTATTGTTGTTTAAATGTTTGTCAGTGTGTAATAAATGTGTAAACGTAATTGGGCAATTGTGTTTATTCATATATTTTTGTTTAGTTAAACTAACAAATTGGTGACTCCGAGAAAATATATATGTACACGCACATACATAATAATAAGTTCTGTTAAAAAAAAAAAAGAAAGTCAAATAATATTTTTATGAGCAATAAGAAAGAGTTAGGATGTAAATTTTATTACTAGAATTCTAATTATTATTCCCTAAATAAAAATTCGTAGGGTAGCGTAATTAAGACAGCAACACGATTTTTCTTCTATTCTTTACATATTTTTGTCGATACAATAAGGATAGAACTAGAGTTTTGTTTTAATCGTGCACAACAAATGCAACGAGTTTTTTTTTTCGAAACTGTTATATCGTAGATTATTATGAATAACAAGTCATTACTGGGGGTTGTACAGAAAGGGTTTATTTAGGTAAAAAGGTACACACATTTCTAAGCGTTCATTGACAGCTTACTACTAAATTCTGTCTCCCACGTGAGGAGAGTTTGCTTGTCTTTTTATAGACGTAACAGTCCATTCATTTGAGGGGTGTTGGATCAGTCCATTATATCACCTTCCTCCCAAGCTAAATTCTTCCCTAGAATTTCGCTTCACCATTTTTTTCTTTTTTGACTTTGTCCAAAAAATTCAGTTCTTTTTCTTTTTCTTTCACTTCTCCTTAAAATTTGCGTTTGCGAATTTTTGGATTTTGGAGAGTGACTTGTATTTTCAGTTACTGGTGCTTCCTTTTTTTGGAGGCTCTATGTGAAAACTGTCATACAGTACTTCCATCGGTACTTCATTGTTTTTAACTATTTCAATATATCGGGGTCTGAGTTGGTTTATGTTTTTTGTGGGAAAATGTCTGACCTTTTATAATGTAGACCATTCTTCCAATTCTTTTTGAAATTATGCCTTCTTCCCAAAAACTCTTCCCTGCCCGATAATTGTTGAAAAAAACTTTATCCCCGTCCTTGTATATCTTGTATCGTCCATTATCTTTTACACTTTTTTTTACTTTTTTACTCGGAATTAACCGGTCGAACACAGAGCGCACTTTTCTGGCAAACATTATTTCCGCTGGGGATAAATTTGCATTTGTATTCGGATTAGGCGTTATCCTATATACTGCTAAAAATTTCTGAAGACTTTTTTCTTCCATGTCGATGTTATCGTTCTTTTTTAACGCTCGTTTAAAAGTATCGACAAATCTTTCAGCTTGTCCGTTAGATCGAGGGCTATAAGTTGGTGTTGTGACATGCTCTATGGCCATTGACTCACAGTAGATCTTAAATTCTTTACCTTTGAACATGGTGCCATTATCACTAACAATTGTTTTTGGTACGCCAAAACGCCCAAATACCTCGTCCAACGCCTTTATTGTGTTTGCCGCTGTAGGATGTTTGAATTTAAAAATTTCTGGCCATTTCGACATGCTATCTACTATTACCAGGTAATAATATCCTTTTAGAGGTCCTGCGTAATCTATATGGATCCGCGTCCATGGTATATCTGTTTTAGGCCAAGGTTGCGTCTTAATGGGCGGCGCTTTTGCTGCTAGTTGGCAACCCTTACATAATTTTATCATTTTTTCTATGTCCTGATCCATTCCAGGCCAGTACGTATATGCTCTCATTAGTGCTTTAATTCTGGAGATTCCAGGATGTCCCATGTGGAATTCTTTTAAAATTCTCTTCTGTAATACTTGAGGTATTACCACTCTATCTGCGTACATTAGAGTTTAATCGCACTTTGAAAATGGAAAAACTGTTAATCCTTTCCTCTTCTTTTCTTTTTGTCCCACTTGTTTTTTTATCTTGTTAATGTATTCATCTGTTCTTGCTGCTTTCTTTATTTCCTCAAGTGTTACTGGAAGTTCCCTAACAGTATTTATTAATATATCTGTTAGCTCATTTTCTTCTTTTAGTGCAGCTATAACAGTTTCTTCAAGTAATTCAGTTTTATTTGGGATCAACCTGGACAAACCATCTGCATGTGCAATTTTGCTGGATGCTAGGTGTTTCATTTTAAAATTTTAGTTTAACAGAATCATGCTCCAATTAGCCGTATGAGTAGGAACTCCTTTTTTGGAACCAAAAATAGATAACAAAGGTTTGTGGTCCGTTTCCAATATAAAAAATCTTCCATGGATGAACCTATGAAATTTCCTCATGGCGTATACAATTGCCAGACCTTCTTTTTCTATCTGACTATAATTTTTTTCTGCGGGTAGCAAAACCCTTGAGGCATGAATAATTGGTTTAGTCGATCCATCTTTGAGTCTGTGTAGTAGCACAGCACCTAAACCGTATTCGCTCGCATCTGCTGCTACAATTAATTCTTTTTTCGGATCGTAGTGAGCTAGTGCTAAATCCGATAACAGACATTTTTTAATCTTTAGGAATGCTTCATCACATTCTTTTGTCCAGAGCCATTTTTTATTCTTTTTCAATAATTCGTTTAAAGGTGATCTTAGTTCATGCATCTTTGGGATATAAGAATTATAATAATTTGCTAGTCCCAAAAATGACTGTAGCTGCACTATATTTTCTGGTCTAGGCATGTTTTTGATTGCTTCAGTCCTATTAGGATTAGCTTTTCTACCATTTCGATCAATCACTTGTCCCAAATATTCAATTTTGTCCATCCCAAAATTACATTTTTCGAGAGCCACTTTCAATCTATAGTTTGATATTCTCTCGAATACTTTGCCAATGTGGATTTTATGCTCTTCCACATTTTTACTTCTTATAAGGATGTCATCTAGATAAGCCATAGCAAAATCCAAACCTGCTAGCATTGTATCCATAATTTGCTGGAACAAATGTGGGGCTACTTTTAAACCAAAAGGCAAACGTTTTAGTGAAAATAGTCCTTTATGGGTATTTAATGTCAGGTACTTAGCACAATCTTCCTGGATAAACTTTCCTGGTAGTTTAGACTTTTCTAAACCCGCCAGACTTACTTTATTGCAAAATGAGCTTATGGGGTTTCCCCATAAATTAAAAAGAATCATTAAGTCTATACCGAACAAATTAGAATTTTTCCCCGGTACGACATATAACTTGGTTTTCACAGCATTCTCCTTTAGAGACACATTGGTAAAAAATTCACCCTTAAATTTTAGTTTATTTCCAGACACACTTCTGGCAATTTTTTTTGTATTTTGTAACTTTGGAAACCCAATTTTCTTCCAAGTTACTTCGTCAATTATACTTATGTCGCTTCCCGTATCTAGAAGACAGTTCACATTACAGCCATTAATTTTAATTTTAATATATTTTCTTTTATCACACCTAGACTCATTTTTAGAACCAATGGTCTTTATTTCTGCTTTTCGGTATTTTCCTTTCCTGCATACCGTTGATTTATGGCCTTTTTTATTACATTTGTTACATATTTTGTATTTAAAGTAACAATCTTTAGTGAAGTGGTTTTTTCCCCCACATGTCTTACAGGATTTTTCGTGTGCACATTTCATCACCCTTTCCATTTTTTTTTCTTCAAGATTTTTTCCTTCGATGCTTGTATTGTTCTGCTTTAAATTTAACAGTTTCTGACACTCTTCCGTAACTTTTTGTAACGTTATTTCTGTGTCTTGGTTCATAATGGATAATATCCTTGAACGAATATCCTTATCTTTAGAGGCTGTTAAACCTTGCACAAAGATTAGACTTTTAAACATATCCTCTTTGAGGTCTTTTAATTTAAAGGATTCACAATGAGCATTCACTTTCCCTGCATAAGTAATAAAATCTTCGTCCTCCTGCTTCGTGATATTTAAACATTTATAACGTGTATAGAATAGACTATCTCGTTCACTGAAAATGTTTGACAATATTTTTATTGTTTCACTAAAAGAAATCTCTTCAGGTTTCTTTGGCAGGATAAAATGCGTATACTTTGTATTTTCCTGAGATCCAAGTTTTTGAAGAAGAAGGATAAGCTTCTCTTCGTCTGTCCAAGACTGACATCTCTTAGCAAAAATATTTTCGTATCTCCGAAAATATGCCGGAAAAGTTAACCCATTTGTCGGCTCGTATACAAATCCGGATAAAGAATTTGCTATTCCTTCAGGAGTGAAACGACAGTCTTTCTGCTGCGTTAAAATACTCTGTAGTATTTCGCTTTGCTTCAACTGCTGCTTCTGAAGTAATTCTGAAGTAATTCCATTTGTTTTTGTTGAGCAAACTGTAACGTGCATCCAGGAGATAAGCGCCCGCGTGTTTGCGTGTTGTGTGGGTACGTGGGAGAGACGGATGAGGGGAAAAAGACTTACCTCGAGACCAGCTCAGCGTTACCGACCAAAATAGAAAAGAGGGACCAAGATGGCGACCGCCGTCTTTTGTAAAGTATGATGTCTCGCAAAGTCACACGAATTCTCGGAATATGCAAATTTAGCCGGCCTAGAACGACGATAAAAGCGGGTGAGGGGAAAGACGTGGGGGAGTGACGATTGAGTTGGCTGGGGAATCGTGTGGCTGTTGCTTCTTGTGCCGTGTTGAGGATATCTTACCGTGTTAAAGAGAGAGTCGGCGCCATCTTGAATTTTTCCTTACATTTTTTTTCTTACACAAACAATGCCGATTGCATAGTTCTAGTGAATTCCGCTAATTGCTCCATGTTAAAAAAAAAAATTTTTCTTTTTTTTTTTTTTTCACAAAACTACACAATTAAACAAAAGATTAACTCATATGTCCTATAAATTCAATGAATTAAAAGCACAATGTCCTTCCGAAGAGAAGAAAAAAAAAACATACACTTCCAGCCGAATAAAACTTGAAATGGACACTCCTTTTTTTTTTTTTAAATATTCTTTTAAAAAAAAATGTTCGTTTCAAAATGTCAATTTCTTTTTTTTTTTTTTAGGAACGTAACCGACTGAAACACTTACTTTTTAAATGTTGGCTCTGTCGAAGTTTTTCTTTTTTCTTCTTCCTTCTTTGGATTTCTTTTGTTTTATGCTCGTTCATCTTCTTGTGTGCTTATTCCTTCGCTTTGTTTTTTTAGTGAGTTTCGTTCGAATTCTTCGTCGCCAGTTGTTATATCGTAGATTATTATGAATAACAAGTCATTACTGGGGGTTGTACAGAAAGGGTTTATTTAGGTAAAAAGGTACACACATTTCTAAGCGTTCATTGACAACTTAGTACTAAATTCTGTCCCCCACGTGAGGAGAGTTTGCTTGTCTTTTTATAGACGTAACAGTCCATTCATTTGAGGGGTGTTGGATCAGTCCATTATATCAGAAACTAAATTATCCCTTATAGGAAAATTTCGTTCCTGAAACGGCTGTCGGTATTTCTGTCAAATTCGGCGCCTGATACAGGATTGGCTGATATGGGCTAGTACGTTGCATTCTGTCTTTGTGCCCCCTTATCCTCCGTATTGTATTATTACTATTCCTTTCTTTCCATGCCCTGCTGCTAGACTGTTGTAGTTTCCAGTGCGGTAAAATAAATAAATAAATATATATATTTTTTTAAATGGCGACAACTTGTAACGTTAATGCCTCGTTAGTTTGCGACGACCCTGCTTTGTTTTTTTGCTCAACTCGATTTATTTTTCAAACAAAAATCGATTGACAACCAGACAGAGAAATTCTGTTACGTCGCATCCATTTTACCTCAGGATACAATTACTGAGGTAAGAGAGTTAATAATCTCTCCACCTACAGAAAAGCCGTACGATGTACTTAAGGAGAGAGTCACGACTGCTGTGACTGTTTCCACACATAAGCGTATTTCGCAGTTGTTGGAACAAGAGACCCTGGGAGATAGCAAACCGTCCCAATTTCTAAAACGGTTACAAAAATTAGCTGAAGGTGCGATGGATAAAAGCATCGTTAAGCATATTTTCCTCCAACGGATCCCGACGGAGTATAAGGTGGCTATCGCTACTCAGGACGAGTCCACGCTGATGGAACAACTCGCCGTCATAGCAGATCACATTGCAGACATATTATCCACACAATCGTCTGCAGTATCCAGCGTGAAGACCTCTGGAAGAGACGAGCTTCTGGAAAAATTAATGGACGGCCAAAAACGGTTGGAAGCCCATATGGACAGAATGGCGGAAGACATCGCCAGACTATCATTAAAACAGAAGCAGGGATATCGCCGTAGAGGAGATCGCAGCCAGTCCCGGGAACGCAAGCAAGAAGCTATTTGTTGGAAGCACAAGAGATTTGGCGAAAATGCCAACTCTTGTATTCCACCTTGCAACTATAAGGGGCAGGGAAAAGCCTAAACTGACAGACGAGAGCGGCATCAACTGTTGGTGCATCCTGCTCTGGCCGCCTACTTTATGTTGTAGATAAAAATCCAGGCATCTCGTTTTTAGTGGACAGTGGGGCACAAGTTTCCCTTATCCCGGCAACATCAGTTGACAAATGTCTCCTCCCTGTTACACTGCGAGCTGTAAACGGTTCGATAATACAGACTTATGGGAAGAGGTGCATGGACCTTAACTTGGGTTTATGCAGATCGTTTATCCACGTTTTCATAGTGGCTAACGTAAGCAGTGCTATACTGGGTACTGACTTTCTGCAAGCATTTGGCCTGGTAGTAGATATGTCAGGCCAGTGTCTCCGAGATCCAAGCACACAACTTGCAGCATGTGGGGTGGTGGGGACTGGTACACCATTAGGTCCACAGGTACCACATGCAGACCAGGACGAAGCCTTCCTGAGTCTGTTGAAGGAATATCCTTCAATATCGGTCCCCTTCTTTCACAAGGAAGTGTTACCACACACTGTAACTCATTACATTGAGACAAAAGGCCCACCCGTCCATTGTAAAGCCAGACGTTTAACACCTGAAAAAATAAAGGCTGCGAAAACAGAATTTCAGCAGATGATGCAGCTTGGCATAGTTCGTCCTTCAAATAGTGAATGGGCCTCACCTCTTCATCTTGTTAGTAAGGGTCCAAATGCATGGCGGGCATGTGGGGACTACCAAGCTTTAAATGCCGCTATGAAACCGGATAGGTACCCAGTACCACATATCCAAGATATAACAGCAGTGGCTCAGAATAATAAGGTCTTTACTAAATTATACCTTATTCGGGCATACCACCAGATCCCTGTGGAGCCCGAACATATTCCCAAAATGGCAATTACCACACTGTTTGGAATGTTTGAATTTTTGCGTGTTCCATTTGGTTTACGCAACGCAGCTCAAATGTTCCAACGTTTTATAGACCAGGTTCTGCGAGACTTGCTATTTGTGTGTGCATACATAGATGACGTCCTCATTGCTAGCAGGAATATGCAGGAACACATAGATCATGAGCACTAGAAGTATACACACGACAGCATACCATCCACAAGCAAACGGAGCAGTCGAACATCTACATCGCAGCCTAAAGGCCTCTTTACACGCAGTGCTTACCAGCAATACAAAGTGGTTAGAACACCTTCCTCTAATTTTGCTGGGTTTGCGCACAGCAGTGAAGAAGGATATGAATTGCTCAGCAGCAGAAGCGCTGTATGGTGCCACACTACGCCTGCCAGCACAATACTTTTGTGATACACCAAATAAAGTTTGGGACCCTGCATCATTTGTTGATAGACTGACAAGAACCATGGCCAAAATGGCATATTCTCCATCAGAAATAAACAAGTGCGCTAACACATATGTGCCAAAGGCACTAGAGACATGCACACATGTGTTTATTCGCGATACAGCTAGGTCACATACCCCGCAACCACCGTACCGTGGACCTTTTAAAGTCAACAAGAAAAACAAGATTTCAGCGTCCTCATTAAGGACGAAGAACGAAATATCTCAATTGACAGGTTGACACCCGGAACACTTGAGGATGCATATTTAGAAGTAGATCCCTCACAAAGGATGCCAGTTGAAGTGACATTGGAAAAACGTCCTTATAAAAAAACACGTTCGGGCAGACAGGTAAAATGGCTTGCCCATTTAAGAGACTTTGTCTCTACATAAAAAAACAAAAAAAAACAATCCTCTCACAACATTCAATTAAAAGTACTCCGCATTTTTTTTTTGGGGGGGGGAGTAATGTAGGGGACTAAGGACACCGGGGAGGAGTAATCTGCCCCTGCTCTAACGCTTGTTGTTTTTTTCCTTTGGTCACGGGCAGACGTGTTGCCTATCCCTCTCAAGAAGAGGAGAACCTTTGTTCCACCACGAGGTGAGCTCTGAGAACTTTTTCCACCAGTCGGTGAGTCTTATCGAACTGTCGCTATTGTATTGTGCTTTATTGTTGTTTAAATGTTTGTCAGTGTGTAATAAATGTGTAAACGTAATTAGGCAATTGTGTTTATTCATATATTTTTGTTTAGTTAAAACGTACACCAGTAACATAAAACCTTGCGTTTTGGTGGCAATGAAGTCGCTGAAGGCGTTTTTGATATCGCTTAGATTTTTTAAGCATTTCTCACACAGAAAGTTGTCAAGATGCTTGGAAAAGTAATAATCGGTAGATGAGCGGTCTGGAGAGTATGGGAGATGAGGCAGAGTTTCGTAGATTAATTTGTTCAACTTTTGCAGTGTTGGTTTAGAAACGTGCGATCGAGCATTGTCTTTTCTATTGATTATTGCTGCATTTCAAAGTCAAAGTTTCTGATGCATTTCATCCATTTGTTGACAGTACTTTTCTGCCGTAATGGTTTCGCCTGCATTTAAAAAACTGTACTGGATGAGACCGTTCGCAAACCACCAAATAATGAGCATAACCTAGTTTTGGTGCAAGTCTGGCTTCAGGAAGTGCCGTGGAGCTTTGTCGGCATCTAACCACTTAGCCGAGTGTCGCCGGTTGTCATAAAGAACCCACTTTTCATCACAAGTCACATCCCGAACGAGAAACGGGTCGTCCTTGTTATGTACAAGAAGTGAAGATGACACTTCATAATGTGTTTCTTTTGGTTGCCATTTCATTTGTGAGGCCCCCATTTGTCAAGTTTTTTTGTATTTCCAATCTCTCTCAAGTGGTTGGAACTCGTCGTATACATTACGCCTAATTCAGAAACAAGTTCTCGAACAGTTGTGCGTAGATTGGCTTCGATTAAGGTTCTTAATTGATCGTTGTCAACATCTGATGGCTGACCACTACACTCAGCATCTTCAAGACCCTCATCGCCGCCGCATAATTTCTTAAACCATCATTGTGTTGTTCCCTTGGAAAAACGCTTCGCTGATATTGTGAGCTGTTTCAGAAGCTTTTCGGCCTAGCTTGAATTGAAATAAGAAAATTGTGCAAATTTGATTTTTTTCCATCTTGAAAGGAAGACATAATTGTTTTAAAACGATTGTAATTTAAACAGTTAGCGCAAAAACGCCCTTTAAATGATATATAATGTAAAAGTATTATCACGAAAACTTATTTGAAAATACATCATTTAAAATAAAAAATGAAAGATTCCGCAAGAACTTTCTTCTCAATCTAATATATGCATAGGTGACATGCCATTTTTTGACTGTCGAATTAATACTTATTTATTTTTATTTTATTTTATTTATCTATTAATTTTATCTATTAATTTTATTTATTTTAGATAATAATTCTATTTTATCTTTGTATAGTTATCCTTCGGTAAAGTATATTCTGTCTTTTTTGTTTGTTTCTACAGATTTATGGATTTTTGCGATCTTTGAAGTCTAAATTTTCAAACTTCTCATGTAAGCATAATCTACAAGGCTCGTCTAAATTGCTACATGTATTGCTGTATTGTTTTCCATGTGACTAGAAAAAATTGATCCATGAAAATCTAAATTAGCATCTTTCTGCTCACTATATACTCTCGCTCTCCTTCTCACTGCTTTTCTCTCTAACTAATAGTATTTCTGCATGTAGTGATATTCTCTTAATGGACGTATCTTGATGTTTTTATTCTCTCTTTATTATTTTCGACTGTTAATAACCAGGATCTATGACTAAAAAAGTATTAGAAAGGAGAATCAAGCAACATATGATAAGAGTGTAGTACTTACCAACAAAACAAACGCCCACGTGTTTGTGCCTTGTATAGGCATGCGCGACAACAAAACTTGGGTTTTTATAAGCGGAAGTCTCGAGGTTGTCATGAATCTACAAGCGCATGCGCAAGAGAAGGGATAGAGATAGTGGTATGACAGGCAGGTCGAGTGAGAAGGTTGGGGTGGTTGTTGTCATTGGACGTTACAGTGACGCGTGCGTTAGCAGGTGATTAAGAGGCTGTTTTTTGTTGTGTGTCAAGTTGCACACCTCGGCGAAGATCATATAAGTCGTACACCTCGGTGAAGGTGAAGGTCATAAGCTATTTCGGCAATTTCGTTTTGTCTCTTTTCCTGGACAACTATGGCTGGGGCAAAGTTTGATTTAAAACTGATACCCGAATTCGACGGATCCACTTCTGTTGTCGACTGGGTCGAAAGGGTTGAGCTGACCTGCAACCTCTGTGAAGTAAAGGGGGTGCATACCGTGATTCCCCTGAGATTGGCTGGAGACGCCTAACTTAGTGCCGTGGAGAAGGCTGATGTTACCTGTATAAAAAATGCTTTATACAAGGCATTTGCCATGGATCCCTGCACGGACTACGAAACATTTGCCTCTAGGAAGCTCATGCCAAGAGAAACCGTGGACGCTTTCTTCACGGAGCTGAAGAAACTTGCAGTTCTATTTGGCAATGGAGTGTCAGAGCAAACACGTACCCGTTTGTGGCCGGCCTTCCCACCCATGTTAAGCAACTGTTGAGGGCTTCCACCAGCGTATCTGTAACGCCCATGGAACATTTGTTAGAACGCGCTCGAGCCATTATCAGAGATGAGGAAGACCTGAGGGAACCGGTTGTATTGATGGCGCAGGCAGCCAAGACTAATGCTGAAAAGAGTCCCAGTTTGAGACTTACGACCAATGGGAGATGTTTCTGCTGCGGCCAGTGAGGCCATTTCGCAAGAAGTTGTACTAACAAGGGGCGGGGGCGCCCGCGCTGTTTCCAATGTGGTAGTTATGGACATTTATCCCAAAATTGTGCTGGAAATGCATCAGGGGGCAGGACGTCAGCGCCGCCCTGTTCCCCGGACAAGATGTAATTGAGGCGCAACCGACAATAAATGTGTACGTGGACCAAGTGCCTTGTTCAGTTCTTCTTAACTCCGGGTGCTCACACACCATCATGAGTGCCAAGTTGTGTCGAAACTGGATAAAGCAGAACATCAAAGTAACGACAATAGGTGACAATACGCAAGCTTGCTGTGGAGCCGGAACTGTCAAAGTCCACACAGACTCTGGTGTGGCCGCAGACATTGATGAGCTGCTGATGAGTGAGGTCACCGAGCAAGAGAGTGGTAGTTGTAGTTCGTCTGATCAGACAGGATCAGAACCAGAACCAGAACCACACCCAGAACCAGAACCAGAACCTGAATCCGAGATTGTAAATACCACCCTTCGCAGAAGCCAACGAACTAAGAGGCCACCCCCGGAGTGCAATCTATGTGATCATCAGATCAGGGGGGAGTGTAGTACTTACCAACAAAACAAACGCCCACGTGTTTGTGCCTTGTATAGGCATGCGCGACAACAAAACTTGGGTTTTTATAAGCGGAAGTCTCGAGGTTGTCAGGAATCTATGAGCGCATGCGCAAGAGGAGGGATTGAGATAGTGGTATAAAAGGCAGGTCGAGTGAGAAGGTTGGGGTGGTTGTTGTCATTGGACGTTACAGTAATGCGTGCGTTAGCAGGTGATTAAGAGGCTGTTTTTTGTTGTGTGTCAAGTCGCGCACCTCGGTGAAGATCATATAAGTCGTGCACCTCGGTGAAGGTGAAGGTCATAAAGAGAGTGTGAAAGTAATAGACACTAGCATCATAAGATTATGGCCAATTTGATTAATTAAAAAGGAAGTTTTTTTTTCAACCTAATTCGATCTTATAGAAATAAACGTTGATTAATTCAGCTTTAGTATAATAATAGCTAAAGCATCATGTTTTGTTTTTTCTATCCTTCCAAAAAAGGACGTTCTACTATTTTAATAAAGCACAAATTTACAGTCAAGTAAAAATAAAAATGAAAACAACAGTATTTATGACAATGTTGATTTGTTAAAAACAAACTTACGTCGTCTTCATAGCAACATTTTAGCACGACCCGAATATGCACCTATCAGTGGCATAACAATTTCTCTGTGCACCGAATGCTATCGATCACACACACACACACACACACACACACACACACACACACACACACACGAGTGTGCAATTTGCAAACATATAAACAAGTGAAAAAAAAACAGAGAAAAAAGTTCTCAATACGTGAGTATAAATATGTTTTTATTTTTCAACGTCGGGGATTTTTACTTACATCATTACAAATTGTTTTGCAAGGCAGGACAATAAAAAACCCTGTCCATCTCAAACAATTCAAGCTAAAAACAAATTCGAAGGAAAAGATTCTTTTAAAATTACGTATGGCTATCAAAAGCAAGGGTTGAAGTGCTGGACAGCATATAGTCTTATGGAAGATTTGATTCGTTTGGTCTTCCGTACTGGTCACCGTATAGTAGCTGTGTTCGTGTTTAGAAGACTACAAATGGAATCTTTGTATTGTATGCGTATGAGCAAGGCTCATTTGTAAGCTTTTCTAAAAGTATTGTGAAATCGAATTAAAGGAAGCCAATTTAATAGGGCGATTGGGTAAAACACACTTTGTTTTCATGGTATCTTTATGCGATGTCGGCCATATTGGTGCAAGCTGAGGTTCCGTTTTTGTGACAATCTCTTATTCCTAAAACGAAGTGTATGTAATCGTAAAATGTATAGTTAACGTGTAGGCTGAGTTTAAACTGTTATCCCAATAAATGATTAAGAATAAGGGAGCATTTATTAAATGAATCTCTAACCGTAATATATTATGTATAAACAAGTAATGATAAACTACATACGAAGAAGTTAGTAAAAAAAGTAGAAAAGGAAGTGGTGAGTTTGAGTTACGGGATTAGGAAAAATTTGCATCGGGGTGAAAGCCTTAGCTTCTCTCTTAGTGGGTTTACGTATTTCGGAGAGTATGTCAAACAGGAAAAATGTGACTTGTAGAATATGGACAAAATGCATGCATTGGGGGTTGGAATATGTTTTAGTAGTAACTGTGATGAACCTAAAAGTTGTTCATAGGAAGTGTTTACATATTATCCTTGTGGTAGATTAGTGGAGCTCTCTTGTCACTTCCTCTTGTTGTTCGGCACGGAGTTGCGCCCCTTTGTTTTACATTTTAAAAGTCATCGTATTAGTGAACGGACGCTAGCAGTTGTAAATAAAGAATAAAATTAAAAATACTTTTTGGGGGATCACTCCCACCCGCTTACTGTCTGTGGACTGACGGCCGTGAATAATATTTCTTATCTTTCTCTTTTTGCTAATCTAACTCATGACTGTCATTCGATAGCCGTGAAATCCAGAAGGCACACTTACCTGACTTAAAATTAATTTAATCTGAGATGTTACATATGCTGAAGGAACCTTCTCGTTTTCCATGGCGAGCCCAAACTCTGGTAATATCTCCGGTAAATCACAAGAAAAAACTCATTGTGCATTATTCCTAGATTATAAACCGTTTTACTCTACTGGATGCTTATCCCCTTCCTCAGATAGAGGACATGGTAAATGAGGTCGGCAGCTTTCAAACTTTTAGTACCCTTGATTTGACTAGTGCATATCACCAGATTGTCATCAAATCAGAAGAGCGAAAATATACAGCATTTGAAGCTGCTGCGTCTCTGTACCAATTCTGTTGAATTTCTTTTTGTGTGGTGAATGGGGTGGCAAGTTGCCAGTGATGAACGATATTATAAAGCGAGAAAATCTCCAAGGTACGTTTGCCAACATCGACAACGTCACTGTATGTGGTCATAATTAGGCAGATCATGACAGCAATCTGAAGGGCTTCATAGATAGTGTGGCCAAGTATGGCATATATACGGTATAATCACATTGACACACCAGTTCCCGTCAGATCACCGAAGTTAAGCAACGTTGAGTCTGGTCATTACTAAAATGGGTGACCAATTTGAGAAGTCCAGGTGCTGTATGTAGGAGGACGTCGTGAATTTCATACTCCCATGAAACTTCCTCTTTCGGAGGAAGCCGGTTAAACCCCTGAATAGTATGGCCTAACTCTGATTGAAAGTGTCATTACTCACTTAGCTCCATAGACTTGATTGGGTATACTAAAATCAAGTAAAACTCAACCCCGATAGACTTAAAGGCTTGATAGACCTTCTGATACCAAAGAACCTCATCTCTCTTCAACGAATGTTCTCCCACTATTCTGGGTGGATATCCAATTTTTCTGAAAAATTATATCCCTTAACTAGTGTTACCTGTTTCCCTCTCACTGAGAAACAGTCTGATGCCTTTCATTGCCTAAAAAGAAGATTGCTAAATCATCTCTCGCAAGTATAGGCAGTGATTTATCTTTTGAAATGGAAACTGATGCGTCGGAACATACTATTGCTGCCCCTCTAACGCAAAACTTGCTTGTAGTTTTCTTTTCAAGAACTTAGACTTTTACAGAACAAAAACATTCTGCAGTGGAAAAAGAAGCATATGTTATTGTAGAAGCGATTCGAAAATGGCAACACGTATTACTCGGGAAGCATTTCAAACTCATCTGTCTCCTTCATGCTAAACCCTAAAAGTAAAAGCAAAATAAAAAAAATGAAAAGATTACAAGGTAGAAATTAAAACTTGTCTGTTTCAGCTACGACATAGTGTATCACCCTGGAAAACAAATTACCGCTGCAGATGCTTCATCTTGGATTTACTCATCTGCCATCTTGATTGACAAATTGTTTTATTTGCACAAGAATTTATGCAACCCTGGAGTAACCCGAATACTGCATTTTGTTAAGAGTAAGAACATACCCTATTCTGTAGAAGACAAAGGCAATAATTAGGTCATGCATATTCAGAGATAAAGCCGAGATTTGTTAAAATGTCTCCTCAACCGCTCATTAAAGCAAGCCAACCATTTGAGAGATTAAGTATGGACTTCAAAGGACCTCTACCTTCTAACATTCGTAATAGGTACATACTAACTGTGGTTGACGAATACTCCCACTTCTCTTTTTCCTACTCTTGTGCTGATGTTGCGATAGCCACAGCAAAAAAAAAAAAATTAACAAAACTGTTTTCTATTTTTGGGAACTCTTCTTACATACACCCTGACCAGAGAACTTCCTACAGTCTCGATGAATCGTCACTAGTTGAATTACCACTTTCAATTCTCAAGGCAATGGACAGGAAGCGAGATACAATGGCATTATCTGGCAAACAGTGAACCTAGCGCTGCGGTTGCGCAATCTCCCTATTGTTAGCTGGGAGAAATTGTAGACATAGTATTCCACTGTATACGCTCATTGCTTTCCACCGCCTCCAACTGTACCCCTCATGAACGCATGTTTAACTTTTAAAGAAAACCACCTTCGGGAGAATCCATACCAACATGGTTAACTAAATCTAAATCCGCACTTCTAAAGTGGCATATACGTGGTAGCAAATATGAGCCCTTAGTGGAAACAGTTGAAACTATGCTCATAACTGTGTCTCTTCGCTATACTGCATCTCAAGGCGAAGAAGCAGACGGTTCACAGCTACACCTGGAACTAAATTGTACGGATGCTCCTATCTGGTCAGACCCTCCATCTGCCCTGCAGAATGATCAATTTGGCTCTCTTCCTTCTCTGCAGGGGGACTTTGAAAATTTTGCTACTGAAAACTCAGCTGACCCCGAGAACTATGCCATAGAATGTTCTGCCCCGACATCGCCTCACCCTACACTTTGGGAAGATAATTTGAAGAAGACTATGGGATAACAACTCTTCGATGCTCCTCTAGACTTCAACGAAAGCCTCAGTACTTAGCGGAAAATTACCAACTTTGAACCCTTCCTTCTTCTTTCTCTACTTTCAGTTTGAGCAGACACACCTGTAGCAACCTGGTCTCTTAGAAGTTACCAGACCTAGACTTTCCTGAGCAGCGGAGAATGTGGTGAATTATTGGAACTCTCTGGTCACTTCTTCTTATAGTTCATTGCAGAGTTGCGCCCCTTTGTTTTACATTTTTAAAAGTCATCATATTAGTTAATGGACACTAGCGGTTGTAAATATGTATGTAGATTTATTTGCAGAATAAAGTTTACTTAAGCTTTTCTTATCTTTCTTTTTATCTGCTCTCTACTCGGTTCTCTTCCTAATCTAATATCTTATCATAACAATCCTGTAATGTCGAAAGTGTGAAGGAAACAATTTTATTATATACTAGACAACCCGTGACCCGTTGGGTCACTCAGTGTTGAGAAATTATAGCAACATTTAATAAATCCAATAAACGTGATTGATACGACTGCTGGTTGTTGGCCCATTTTATATATATATATAATGCTTTTGTTTAACAAAATTATAAAAACAAATATTTCTTATATGGCTAAAGCTACCGATATATTATTTTTAACATGATTCCAGGCATATGCTCAAAAAGCATATTAAAAAAAAAAAATCTGGAGTGAAAAATGCCATTTATGGATTGTTGGGGTAGTGGAATAGTTTTTGTGAATGAAATTAACTACTTGCACTGCGTAACACTTGTGATGTAAAGAAAATATTTTTTTTTTGACATAACAGAAACATTTCTATGAAAGTATATTAAAATGAAAAAAGAATATAGATAGATTCCTATGGGTCGTTCTGTTTATAATTGTTAATTCTTGAAAAAAAAAACTTACAGCCATTGAATTATAAGTGGTTTGCCATACTTATAGGTAAATGTGCAATGAACAGATACCATAAAACTTAAAGTTAAATTCA